>NC_047112.1:58690714-58871746 GCF_902500255.1 Thalassophryne amazonica | reverse complement strand
GCTAGATAAACTTTTCCCATGGGGGGTTGAGAATTTTTGCTTCCTGGTCCCTATCCTCCTCTGATATCAAACAGATTAGTAGGCTTGTAAATACCCATGTAGACACACAATTACACTTGTCTGGTTTGCAAAAACATGTCTGTATGTATAAGCTGAGAAATAAAGGGAGCTTCTCCTTCCTGTTGCAAATATTCGCGTGGGATTTATTATGCGAATTTCGCAAGTTAAACAAGGTCGCCAAATTAAATACCGCTATTTTAATACATAACGTACATATACGTACATATTCATAATGTAAACGCGAATACCGCTAAATACGAGGTCTGTTAGAAAACTATCCGACCTTTTTATTTTTTGCAAAAACTGTATGGATTTGACTCATGAGCGCTTGCATCAGCCAAGCTGGAACCTTTGTGCGCATGCGTGAGTTTTTTCACACCTGTCGGTTGCGTCATTCGCAACCGACAGGCAGGTATAAAGTTTGCATTAATGTTATCTTGGTTCTTCCTGGGTGGTTCTTATGGCAACTGATCCAATCCCAAGCAAGGACTATTTGTATATAAAAATGTATTTCCTAAAATGATACATTTTGGGTTTCAAACGAAATTTATGTAGCTTTTACCCCTTGAAATCTTCAAAAAGCTTCTGCTTCGGGGGACTTCGCCCCCCTGAGGCCCCCAAGAGGGCGTTGCCCCTCGACCCCACCAGGGGCCCTGCGGCCCACTGGACCCCCAACTCAAGGATTTGGACCCCCAACTCAAGGATTTGGACCCCCCCCTTTCACATTCCTATATACGGCCCTGTATCATGTGGTCCAATGAAACCAAAACAGAACTTTTTGGTAAAAACTCAACTTGTCGTGTTTGGAGGAAGAAGAATGCTGAGTTGCATTCCAAGAACACTGTATCTAAATCAAATCAAATCAATTTTATTTATATAGCGCCAAATCACAACAAACAGTTTCCCCAAGGCGCTTTATATTGGTCTACTGTGAAGCATGGGGGTGGAAACATCATGCTTTGGGCTGTTTTTCTGCAAAGGGGACAGGACGACTGATCTGTGTTCAGGGAAGAATGAACAGGGCCATGTATCGTGAGATTTTAAGCCAAAACCTCCTTCCATCAGTAAGAGCATTGAAGATGCAACGTGGCTAGGTCTTCCAGCATGACAATGATCCCAAACACACCGCTCAGGCAACAAGGAGTGGCTCTGTAAAAAGCATTTTAAAGTCCTGGAGTGGCCTAGCCAGTCTCCAGACCTCAATCCCATAGAAAATGTATTGAGGGAGTTGAAAGTCCCTGTTGCCCAGTGACAGCCCCAAAACCTCACTGCTCTAGAGGAGATTTGCATGGAGGAATGGGCCAAAATACCAGTTACAGTGTTCAAACCTGGTGAAGACTTACAGGAAACGTTTGACCTCTGTCATTGCCAACAAAGATTGTTACAAAGTATTGAGTTGAACTTTTATTATTGACAAAATACTTATTTTCCACCATAATATATACATGCTTGCTGATGATTACACAAAACTTGTATAAACTTTGATTAAAGAATCATCATTTTTAGAATTGAGCATTTGTCCCAGTGAGATCTGAGTGCCTGAGAATAGAAGGGGAGTAAGTGTCAAAGTACTAAAGAAAGAAAGGAAATAAATCAATCAGCTAATCACTGCAGACAAAGATTAGGATGGGTGAGGTTACATTATCTGGAGCACAAAAATAAGGAAATGAGAGAATCAACTGAGTTATTACTTGAATAAGTAATAAGCTGTCTATGTGCGGTCCACAGAACGTGCGAGTGGTAAGATGGCCGCTAGTTTGCTTCAGCGGTTTGTATGGATTGCGTGGGCCAATGAGCTATTCAGTGTTATACAGAGATCAGTGACAGAAACTGACAGTGTGATTCTAATACACCAACCCAAATATGTGTGTGCGACGGCTAAAATACTTCAGTTTCAGTAGAGCTAAATCAATGGAGTTCACAGTTTATCTAAGCACTTAACTTTACTTTTGCATTTTGACATTTTACTTTTACAGTCATCCAGTTCGAGATATATATATATACATGCATGACTGAGCTGACATAACATGAGAAAGTTTGTTTTTAAAAAATTTTTAGTTAGGGATTCTTCACTGCTGACAATTTGTCATTTTGGGTTTTACCTTTAGCAGTGTTTTATCCTGAAATACTGCAAGAGGATCTCAGGTTTGCTCATACCAACCTTAACATGTACGAGGTCTATTAGAAAAGTATCCGACCTTATTATTTTTTTCAAAAACCATATGGATTTGAATCACATCAGACATGCTTGAACCCTCGTGGGCATGCGAGAGTTTTTTCACGCCTGTCGGTTACGTCATTCGCCTGTGGGCAGTCTTTGAGTGAGGAGTGGCCCACCCTCTCGTCGATTTTTTCATTGTTTAGGAATGGCTCAGAGACTGCTGCTTTGTTTGATCAAATTTTTTTCAAAACTGTAAGGCACAACTGAGTGGACAACATTCGATAAATTCAGCTGGTTTTCGGTAAAAATTTTAACGGCTGATGAGAGATTTTGGTCTGGTAGTGTCGCTTTAAGGATGGCCCATGGCGCCCTCGCTTCGAGGCGGCAGCATCTCGCCGTTTCAAGTTGAAAACTTCCACATTGCAGGCTCTGTTGATCCAGGAAGTCGTCAGAGAACAGAGAACTTTCAGAAGAAGTCGGCATGAGGAGTTTATTCGGACATTCCATTGTTAACGGACATTTTGCAATGAAAGAACGTGCGGGCAGAGTCGCATGTCGGGCCGGACCCAACCGCGGGGGGTCGCGACAGGAAAAACACCTCCGTTGGAAACCTTAACGGGCAAGTTGGAACATGCCCAAGCTGTTAAACAATTTCTCAGTTACTCACTTGTTGAAAGCCATCAAAAGCCACCTGAATTTTACAAATGGTTTTCAACACAGAGGTGTTTTTCCTGTCGCGGCGCACACAGATATGCTGAGTCGTCACGGAAACGACTCGGCGAATTTGCGCGCACGTCTTTCATTAAAAAATGTCCTTTAACAGTGGAATGTCCGCATAAAGTCCTCATGCCGGCCTCTTTTGAATCTTCTCTGTTCTCTCACGACGTCCTGGGTGAATTAAGCCTTAAATTAGGATGTTTTCAGGTTGAAACAGGCCGATGACGGCGCCTGGAGGCACTGCACGACGTCCTGCTCTGTGGGAAGTCCTTACAGCGACAGAAACACCCCATAATCTCTCATCAGCCATTAAACCTTTCACCGAAAACCAGCTTAATTTCTCGAATAGTGTCCACTCGGATATTCCTCACAGGTCCAGAAAAAATGTTGATAAAGCAACGCGCGCCGTCTGGAGCAGCGTGTGAAACAAAGGAATTCAGCCGAGAGGGCGGGACCACATCTCACTCAAGGCCTGCCCACAGGGAAATGACGTCACCGACACGCATGAAAAAACTCACGCATGCGCACGAGGGTTCATGCATGATTGGTGTAATCGCATGTCATTCAAATCCATATAGTTAAAAAAAAAAATAATAAAAGGGTTGGTTTATTATCTAATAGACCTCGTATTTATGCACAGCAATAAATGAAAAGAGGCTCCAACAACTGCCACAATGACATGCACACGGTGACAGCTACCATAAACATGTAAGTTATGCTGAGTATTATGGGTGGTCGAGTGCTGAGACACATAATGGAAAGGAGTGACAACAAAGAGCTTAAAAGAAGTAGGAAAAAAAAATAAACGCTAGCTGGGTGGGTGGGCCCTTACTTGAGGCGAGCCGCCAGGAGAGAAGCCTTGATTGGAGACTGGGGAGGTTGGAGACTGAGTGGCTGGTGAGCCAGTCTGATTGCGATACTGTTGGAGGGAAGATTATTAGCTCGTACTAATCTTCATGCTGAGATAAGATGTGGGTCATTATTTATGATGAAAGCTTTAAACACTGTCATGTGATGGAAAGATGACATGTGCTGTCACTAATGTAGTTACATACCAAACTTCCACTGACTGAAAGTGGTTTAGAGCCAGAGGTAGTCAACTGTATATTTCTGATGTATTCCCACTGAAGCTGTTTTAAACTAGTCTCAGTTAATTAATATTTCAACAAAAAACATGCTACATATCAAAAGGCTTTAAACAAAACAAAAACTGTAAAATGCTGGGTGTCAAACATTCCAGGGAATTTATTTTGAAGGCTTAATGGACATGCAATCATGTTGCATCACACCACTGATAACAGCAACTTTGGAAAATGGACCCAATTTCCTGGCCGTTGTTTTGGTAATGCTGTATTTTTCCTTATTTGGGGTATCTACAAAATGATAAAGTTCAATACAGAGTAAGCATAAAAAGGACGCAAATGCATTCACTTGGATATATTTTGAAAGAAGAGCACTTCATGTAGTGCACGTTGGGAAAAAATTAAACAAGCATAAAAAGGTCTCAGCAATTTGAGATCACTGGCTCATTTTCTGTACCTTACCGAGCTGATGCTGATGCTGGCACTGGTCTGGCTCTGGCTGTCCGGGGAGGGACTGGACGCAGTGGCCGTAGAGGTTCCGGTGGAGGCTGGAGTTGGCACTGTGATGAGCTGGATACCTTGTGACAAGGCCTGCTGTTGCTTCTGGAGGTCACTGAGGAGCTGAGCCTGGGCCTGAGCCGTCAGCTGGTTGAACAGGGGGTACTGGGCCAGCTGCTGCTCAAGCGTCAGCGGTTCTGTTGGCAGAGCCTGAACACAGACATAATGCAGCAGACGTTTACATACATTCATTGACGTGTAGTGTTCATGATAAAAAAAAAGAGCTCATTCTGCCTGCATAGCTCCAGAAATTCAGAAATTTATTTTTTTTTTTACAGTTGAAAGCCTTCAGAGTGAGAGAATGAGAGACGCTACACACTGTGGAAAAAAAAAGCAGCAAAGCAATTTTAATCAACGTTCATCTTCGCCACAAAGCGTCAGTGAAACAGTAGAGTGAAAAACTGATTCAGAAAGTTTTTCATCCAGGATATCATCATTAAAAGAGCAGATTTACTCCTTTACCTCTGACAGAATTCTTTTTTCGTTTTCTTTTTATTATTGTTGTTTATGCACCAATGACCCCAGATCAAATTACTTGTATGTGAGAACTTACTTTGCAATAAATGTGATTCTGATTTGACAATCAAAAGAAGAATTCTTCTTTTAAAAACTTGATAGCTGTGAAGGTATGCGATGCCCACATGTTACTTTTAGCTTTAGAACAGTGCCTTAGGTAGATACAAGACAGAACACAAACAGAAGCAGACATAGAATGACACACAGACAACAGTCTTGCCGTACCAACCAACCAGGCCTGCTTTACAACATGTCCTAAATAAAACTTGTACGATATCATAAAAAAAGAACGCTTTGCTGCAGCCATTTTCCTAACTCTGTGATGATCACAGACCAACATGACCCCCCCGCCCCAATGAAATCCACAGATTTGCAGAATTTTCACAGCCCTGTTTCTGACCTATGCATAAGATCAAATGACATGAAATAAAATGATGAAATATGACATTTGTGTCATGAAAATTCAGTAAGGTATATGTCATATATTATATCCAATTCTAAGGTGGAACTATGCTAGTATATAAAGGTATATCTAAATATCTAAAGAGGAAGAGTAAAATAGAGTAGAAAAGAGTACAATAGAGCCACTTAGGTGCCTGGTCTTGACAACCAGGGATGGTAGGTTGAAAAGCTTTTTTATCCCATGGGTACTCTCTCCCTACCCACGCACGTGGCTCAAGTATATATAATATAATAAATAATAAGACATAAGAAAAATAAGACATCACAGGAGAAGACTGCGGTATAGGTAATTTAGTATGAAGACTAGTAGTAAAATTAAATATAGTAGTAGTTTAACTTAAATTGGCTCATGTTGTGACAAATCTTGAATTACTTATTATATTCCACTTTGCATAGGCACACTGATACATGAGGAGGGCCCATCATATGGAGACAATAGCCCATTAGTTCAGGTATTGGAGGGCCATTAGCCCACATCACATCACCTTTTTGAAATATGAATCACTGATTTATGATACTGTAATTTTTTCCCCACATTTCAACTCTCATGTAGACTATTCTTGAGGATTAAATGGACTGCATTTATATAGCGCATTTCCATCTGCATCAGACGCTCAACGCGCTTTACAAATAATGCCTCACATTCACCCTGATGTGAGGGTGCTGCCATACAAGGTACTCACTACACACTTGGAGCAACTAAGGAATTAAGGACCTTGCCTGAGGGCCCTTAGTGATTTTCCGGTCAGGTTGGGATTTCAACTGAGGATACTCTGCTCTCAAGCCCAATGCTTTAACCACTAGACCATCACCTCCCCAGAATTAAAAGTTTGCTGCTCTTTGAAAGGATGTACGTGCATTTTGATTGCACAAAATTATTTTTAAAATTATGATGATAATATTAAATATTATATGATTTTACCTGTAAAATATGAGTTTACGGGTGTAAAATCATATTGGTCTCCTGTCCAAATGAATGAAAAAATCAGTTCACTGTTGAGTCCAAAATTAAACCGTATGGTCACAACCAGAAATGCTAGCCTATGGCAAAAAGTGCACCATTCTACTGTGAAGCATGGTGGCAGAATTCTGATGTTTTGTGGGCATAAGTGTTATAAAGGCACAGCGAAATTTGTCAAAAATTATGCCAAGATGAGTTTAGCATGTTATCAGGAAATATTAGAGGACAATTTGCATTCATCAGCTCAAAAACTGCACATAGGACACACTTAGACTTTCCAACATAGTGATCAGAAGCACAAAGCTAAGTGGACCCTTCAGAGGCTACAACAGAAAAAAATAGTGCCACGGGCACCGTAGCTCACCTGGATGACACAAGACATCACAGCCTCAGCTACAAAAGCCGTTAGAGCAAAACTCCAAAGGTCTTTTCAAGGTCAAAATAACAACAACAAAATCTTCAACACATCTGATGTGTTTTAGAGCTAACTACTAGCTAACCTTGTACCAAATTTCAGCTCTTTATCTTTAAAAACTACTGACCAATGGGTCTAGGTAGCATTTTCAATATGGCTGCCATGGCAGCCATGTTTGACATTGGATTGTAATCCCTCAAACAAACTTTGGTGTCTTCATAGGATGGAACATTTATGTCAAGTTTCAGTTTCACTGGCTCAGCAGTTTCAGAGAAGACATTTACACATGCCAATGCCGACAGACAGGCGACCCACGCCATAAACCCACCGGACCTTTGGTCCAGGTGAGCTAAAAAGTTGCAAAAACCATTAATGCAGCAGATAACTGAAAAAAATGCAGCAGATAACTGAAAAAAATGCTTCAAATGGTGATGCAAGCACCAAATGTGGCACACATACTCCTTAGACATTACTCTTTTAAAAATGCCAGGTACCCACGTGAACTTTCAATAGGCGGCCAAGAAGGGATCAATTGAAATATTATACAGGGGTCAAAATTTAAAAATGCTCCAATCATATTGAAAGGTATTCCATATTATTTGTCTGATCATAAAGATTCCAAAAAGGTATAGTTTGGACTATCTGTGAATGAATGTTCTGGAGTTATAGGGTAAAAACAGCAAGAACAGTGACAAAGGTCAATTTCAGTTTGTACAGGGGTCAAAAGTTAAAGTTGCTCCAATTTTGGTAAAAAGTGGTGCAAATTACTGGTTGAGCTAATAGGATTAATAAATGGAATTGTTTTGACTGTGTTGAGTGCTTGGTTTGCAAAGTAAAGGTTAAACAATATCAGCATCCATTGGATTCTATGACATGTGACATATGCTACCCTGTAACATGATAACTAAGCATGATACATGATGCAAACTATTCCTTTTTAAAACCGTATTCACCCAACTAATAATTTACATCACTTTTTACCAAAATTGGAGCAACTTTAACTTTTGACCCCTGTACAAATTGAAAATGACCTTTGTCACTGTTCTTGCTGTTTTTACCCCATAACATTCATTCACAGATAGTCCAAACTATACCTTTTTGGAATCTTTATTATCAGACAAATAATATGGAATACCTTTCAATATGATTGGAGAATTTTTAAATTTTGACCCCTGTGTAATACTTCAATTGACCCCTTCTTGCCCGCCTATTGAAAGTTCACATGGGTACCCAGCATTTTTAAAAGAGTAATGTCTAAGGAGTATGTGTGCCAAATTTGGTGCTGGCATCACCATTTGAAGGATCCCTCAGTAAATATTCACTTATCTGCTGCACTACATCAGATTTTGGTTTTGGGCTGCTGAGTGCTACCCATGTAGCAAATTTCATCTTAAATGCTGTATAAATGGCTGACAAATGGCCGTATATGCAACTTTCAAGCTCGGAACAACTCAAATAAACTTTGGTGTTCTCATGGGTAGGGACAAGCACACTAAATTTCAGCTCCATTGATTCACTGGTTTCTGAGAACAAGATGTTTAAAGTGACAACTGGAAAAGTGGGTGTGATCACAGTCAAGGGGTCACATCAAGGTTAAAATTTAAAATTTCGCAAAACCTGTCAGATATGTTTTTAGGCTTGCTGACTGCGACCAATGTAGCATCTGAATTGCATCTGAATTCCAATGTTCCATCTGAATTGCTGCATAAATGACTGACAAATGAGATTTTCAAGATGGCCACGACCATATTTGAAATGGGATTGGAACGCCTCGACCAAACGTTGGTGTCTTCATGGGTAGGAACATGCACAATAAGTTTCAGCTTCATTGGTTCAGTGGTTTCTGGGAAGGTGATGTTTAAAATGACAACTGGAGAAGTGGACGTGATAGCGGCTATAAGGTCAAAATTGGAAATTTCACAAAACCTGTCAGATATGTTTTTAGGCTTCCTGATTGCTACCCATGTAGTAAATTTCAGCTCAATTGCTGTTTACACATGTTGCCGCCGCACAGGCAACCCATGGCATGAGCCTGTGAGACCTTCGGTCCAGGTGAACTAGAAAGTGAAGTCCCTGAAAGTGCCGTCACAGACGTTCAGGCAAGCAAACCCTCCTTCTTGACGCCACCTTCAACCTGTGATTTCTTTTTGAAATATCCTTAAAAGTACAAGCGTTCTAAGATCACCCAGCATAGTTTCTGGCTGTTCCATTTTCATTGTTTTTCACTGTTTCCATTTTCAAGTTTTACCAAAAACACAAATTCCCCTGTGCTTGCTGCAAAAACATTGAGTAGCACTTCAGGGTTAAATCTTACCTCATGCTATGGCATGTGGAAATGATTTCTCGTATTCACTGCACCATAGGCAGTCTTTCGTTCATGTCATGACAATGAAAATGTGATTAATCGTGCAGCACCATGTTATATTCAACTATATTTCCACAGATATGTTGTTGGTCCAGACTACACATATTAATCGAAGTGGGTGCAAGCATATTTGTGACCCTGTATGAATGAATGCTGATGCAGAATGCAGAAAACCTGAAACAGATGAAAATTTATGCACCAATTTCTTGGTTCCTTTTATCTTGTAAGCCAATGTCCATGATGAGTGTTATGTAAATTTCTGCCCACATCTGTATGTTCAAAGGTACACCAAATTAAGTTTGTGGGTTATCTAAGGGTAATGTCTTCTCATGAAAAAAAAAAAAAAAAAAAAAAAACACAAGGGGGGGAGGGGGAGAGGCGCAAAATCACTAAGACCGCAGATGATGAATTTTGAATATTAAATTATGCGGTACTCTAGTCAGCTTTAAAAGACTTTATAAAAATAATCTCTCGGTACAGTATTGACAATTAAGTTTATTGATTTGGTATTATTTATTTTGGATTGTGCATTTTTATTTATTTTGCTGTAATGAGAAAATTTCTTTCATTGATTAATCTCAAAGGTCTGTCCTTTGTTTCTTTTGTATTTGTTGTTATGAGTATGTATTATGTGTGTGTATCTCTCTCTCTCTCTCTCTATAAAAGGGGTGAGTGTACATGAGCTTTTCCTTCTGCCTACACCCTTTTGGCCACATGCGCTACTGTAAATCTTTTCGTTTTTTGATAGGAGTTTTGTGTGCTGAATAAATCATTCATTCATTCAATTTTGGGAGCGCACTGTCTGACAACTGTGCAAGACGAGCATCAATACAGCTTGTAGCTACTACATTAGCCAATGGATTCTTAAAGCCAACAATCACCCAGATCTCATGTGAAAGCAGAATGGATGCTTTTTACATTTACTGAAGATGAGCACATGCAATTAGAAGGCTTCAGATGAAGTGTAGTGCGTGGTAGACTTTTTACGTGTTTAAGCAGTTGCAGACCTGTGTGATGTTAATGGGTGAGGACAGTGTGGGTGAGAGCTGCTGTGGAGACTGTTGGAGATGGAGCTCAGTTGTGAGGGTGAGCGGCACCACAGTCGGTTGCCGGCGCTGGGCTGTTACTGTCATTGTGGGTTGAGGGGAGGATACAGCGATACCTGGTCAAAAAACAAACAAGCAAAAAAGTTCTTTCATCCAACACAGAAGAAATTAAGTATCTGACACATTCAATAAGAAGGTTTGCACAACACTTGAAATCATATTTTAAGACAGTACCATACCAATATATTAAATTGCAAATACACCTATGAAATAACACTATGCCATCTAACTGGCCACAGAATACACAGACCTCATCGTCTTACTTTTCAAAATGTGCTTTATGAAACCACTACTTGTGGGTTCCCAATAAATAAGTGTTGAATTATGGGTCATTCCGTATCACCTCAACAAATGGCCCACACCTTTGCATCTCAGATTTTATTCATATTCACACCAAAAGGACCTACATATGTCCTGATAGCAGATGTCAATTATTTTTGTTCTGGCACATATACTTTTTGAGATATGACTATTTTTGTGAACAAAGGTTGGGACAAATTGTGAAAAAAAATTGTGGCTTCTCATTTTAAATAAATTTACAAACATCCATATCGCATTCATTTGTTTAGACTGAACCTTATAATTTGCTCTGTGATTTAATGACATGTATCAGTTTAGAACAGTAACAATGCATAATACACCATAATTTTTGTGTACATATGCCAAGCCATTGAATATGGGCAAATTTTATAAAATTGCCTGTAAAAACCACAGGCATTTTTACCATGGCTGGTGGCAAATAGGTTTACAGGGGCATCACACTACTCAGCCTCCCTGGGTCTACTCCAGGGTGCTGGAAAGGAGGGTTCATCTTCAATTAATATTTGATGGACATTAGCATTTGCTCTCTTCTTTAAAAATGACACACTGTACATTTAATCCAGTAAGACAGGCAGCGTTTCTCTGTCATGTTGACAGTTTAACTTTTTTTCAACATTTTTGAGTGGGATTGTATACTTATTTAAAAAAAAAATAATAATAATATAACCCCTAATTGTCTTGTTTGAACAAGAGCTGAATCTGGACTGATTTGATTCTCAAATCAGATTCAATTTTATTGCCAATTAAGTTCTCACATACAAGTAATTTGATCTGGGGCCGAAAATGAAAAAAAAATAATTATGGAAGAAGTAAAGGAGTAAATCTGCCCTTTTAATGATGAAACCCTGGATGAAAAACTTTGACTTCTGAATCAGTTTTTCACACCTTACTGTTTCACTGAGGCTGTATGGTGAAGATGATTGTTGATTAAAATTGCTTCATTCCTTTTTTACAGCGTGTAATGTTCTCGTTCTCTCTCTCCCTCTCTCTCTCTCTCGTTCTCCCTCTCTCTCCCTCTCTCTGCTGGTAGGGGAGGGGAGAGCGGGCAGTTCAGCACAAAGCCTGGCTGGATTTTAGAAAACTACCTGAGAGCAGAGCTCAGTAGTATAACAGCGCTGTGATAACACTATAATGGCATAACGCCGTTGTTCCATTGTCTGGAGAGAACCCTGTGTATGATCAGGTACCCCGGGAGATACTGTGGGAGGTGTTGCGGGACTATGGAATGAGGGAGTTCCTTCTCAGGGCCATCCAATCTCTGTACTCGCAAAACGAGAGCTGTGTTCAGGTGCCCGGCAGTAAGTCGGACTCGTTTCCATTGGGGGTTGGCCTCTGCCAGGGCTGCGCCTTGTCACCAATCGTGTTTGTGATATTCATGGACAGGATATCAAGGTTTAGTCGGGGGGAGTTCTCAGTTTGGTGGGCTCAGGGTCTAGTCATCATCTCATCATCTTTTTGCAGATGATGTGGTCCTGTTGGCTTCATCAGCCTGTGACCTCCAACACTCACTGAATCGGTTCACAGCCGAGTGTGAAGTGGCTGGGATGAGGATCAGCACCTCTAAATCTGAGGCCATGGTTCTCAGCAGGAAACTGATGGATTGCCTACTCTGGGTAGGGAATACAGCCTTGCCCCAAGTGAAGGAGTTCATGTACCTCAGGGTCTTGTTCATGGGTGAGGGGATAATGGAGTGTGAGATTGGCCAGAGAATCGGCACAGCAGGGGCAGTATTGCATTCACTCTATCGTACTGTTGTGACGAGAAGGGAGCTGAGCCAAAAGCTCTTGATCTACTGATCAATCTTCGTTCCTACTCTCACCTATGGTCATGAGGGTTGGGTCATGGCTTAAAGAACTACAACACAGGTACAAGCGAATGAAACAGGCTTCCTTAGGTGGGTAGCTGGTGTCTTCCTTAGAGATAAGGTGAGAAGCTTGGTCATCTGTGGGGAGCTCTGAGTAGAGCTGCTGCTCTTTCGCGTTGAAAGGAGCCAGCTGAGGTGGTTCAGGCATCTGGTAAGGATGACCCCTGAGCGCCTCCCTAGAGAGGTGTTCCAGGCACGTCCATTTGGGAGGAGACCCTGGACTTGGTGGAAAGATTATGTCTCCACACTGGCCTTGGACTGCCTCAGGATCCCCCAGTCAGAGGTAGTCAATGAGGCCTGGGAAAGGGAAATCTGGGGTCCCCTGCTGGAGCTCTTGCCCCCATGACCTGATTACTGGTAAGAGGTTGAAGATGAGTGATGAGTGAGTATATTCATTGCAATATTTTTACAATTTTGTACACATACCAGATTTCACTGGCATTTTCAGGCTTGGTGTGTGTGTGTATGTGTGTATATATATATATATATATATATATATATGTCTAAGATTATGTGCTTGATATTTTGAACATTAGGGTTAACATAAAATACACGACTCACATATACTGAAACGTATTTTTTTCAATTTTAATACACGTACCCTTTTCCACTGCAATTTTCATTAGGTTTGGATAATATAAGGACGTTCAAACCTATGGATCTACGCAATACGTTAAATAACCTTTCAGAAAATGCTTGTTTAAAAGATTTTATTGTATTCAAACACTGAGTTACACCCCTGTGAAGTTGTGCTAATTTTCACATTTTTTCAACTTTGAGAGGCTATATCTCTCAGGGTACAACTTTCAAAAAGACATGGGGGAGCAAAAAAGCCACCTTAGACAACTATTCATGGATTAAAAAAATCATGGATGAATAAAAATATTTCTCACAATTTTGCCCATATTAAACAGCTTGCCATATGTTAGCATTCGCGAGCGGTTAGCCATCGCTAGCTAGGTCGACCCCTCCCCTCTCCGTCGTTACTTTTTTTAGCCGTTTCTTTTTTACCCATTTAATACTTCTGTTCGTTTTTCAGTCAAATTGCTGTGAATTTTAAGTAATTATTTTACTCCTGTGTAAAATCTTAGGAGCAGCTAGCATTTTCACTAGCGGTTAACTTGCGTTAGCTATTTCGGACACCCGTCATTTTTTCCATGTAATTTTCTTACACTCCTGTTAGTTAATTAACTGTTTAGTGTATTTTACAGCTGCTGCGTTTTTACCTGTTTAATACTTCTGTTAGTTTTTCAGTGTACGAGGGCTGTCAAAAAAGTATAGGTCCTTTTTATTTTTTTCAAAAACTATATGGATTTCATTCATATGTTTTTACGTCAGACATGCTTGAACCCTCGTGCGCATTTGTGAGTTTTTCCACGCCTGTCGGTGACGTCATTCGCCTGTGAGCACTCCTTGTGGGAGGAGTCGTCCAGCCCCTCGTCGGAATTCCTTTGTCTGAGAAGTTGCTGAGAGACTGGCGCTTTGTTTGATCAAAATTTTTTCTAAACCTTTAAGGCACATCGAAGTGGACACGGTTTGAAAAATTAAGCTGGTTTTCGGTGAAAAGTTTAACGGCTGATGAGAGATTTTGAGGTGATACTGTCGCTTTAAGGACTTTCCACAGTGCGAGACGTCGCGCAGCGGTCTCAGGCACCGTCATCAGCCTGTGTCAAGCTGAAAACCTCCACATTTCAGGCTCTATTGATCCAGGACGTCGTGAGAGAACAGAGAAGTTTCAGAAGAAGTCGGTTTCAGCATTTTATCCGGATATTCCACTGTTAAAGGAGATTTTTTTTAATGAAAGACGTGCGGACGGGTCCGCGCGTCGGGACACAGCTGGCGCGGTGTGGAGGCACAGGAAAAACACCTCCGTGTTGATAACCATTTGTAAAATCCAGGCGGCTTTTGATGGCTTTCAGTGGAGTGAGTATATGAGAAATTGTTTAACAGCTGGACATGTTCCAACTTGTCCTTAAGGCTTCCAACAGAGGTGTTTTTCCTGTGGCGGAGCGTCGCAGCGGCTGCGAGCCAACGCTGCAATCCGTCCGCACGTCTTTCATAAAAAAAAATCTCCTTTAACAGTGGAATATCCAGATAAAATGCTGAAACCGACTTCTTCTGAAACTTCTGTTCTCTCACGACGTCCTGGATCAATAGAGCCTGAAATGTGGAGGTTTTCAGCTTGAAACAAGCTGACGACGGCACCTGAGAGCGCTGCGCGACGTCTCGCACCGTGGGAAGTCCTTAAAAAATCTCTCATCAGCCGTTAAAATTTTCACCGAAAACCAGCTTAATTTTTCGAACCGTGTCCACTTCGATGTGTCTCACAGGTTTAGAAAAAACTTTGATCAAACAAAGTGCCAGTCTCTCAGCAACTTCTCAGACAAAGGAATTCCGACGAGGGGCTGGATGACTCCTCCCACAAGGAGTGCTCACAGGCGAATGACGTCACCGACAGGCGTGGAAAAACTCACGCATGCGCACGAGGGTTCAAGCATGTCTGACGTAAAAACATATGAATGAAATCCATATAGTTTTTGAAAAAATAAAAAGGACCTATACTTTATTGACAGACCTCGTAAATGCTATGAATTTTAATTCATTTATTTGCATCCGTGTGAGCCATAGGAGTGGTTAGCTTATCCATTATTGGTTAGCTCGTGTTTGCTTGGCTATATTCTTGAATTTCTTAGTGCACAAAGTACACTACTAATTCTACTTTATACCCTCTGTAAATCCTGCGTGATGTTGGAAGATAGGGTGGCTCTCTTAGAGAGCTGTGTCCGTAAGTTAGAGCAGCTTCTTAGCTCAGTGTTAGCTCAGCTTCTTAGCTCATGTTACGGGCACTCCAGATGAGGTTAGTGTTGGGCCGCGTAGCAAGCCTATTAGCATCAGCTTAGAAACGCCGGCTGTGGAGGACGGCTTTCGGACTGTGGCTAGGCGGAGGAAGCCCCGTAGGGCTTGGTGCCCGGTTGTGGCACCCCGATCACACTCGCCAGTGCGAACTGTGAATCGGTTCTCCCCCTTGGATTTGCCTGATGTGAGTTCTCTGAGCCCACGAGTGACTTCCACTCCTGTCTCCAGGCCGAAACACCGGACTTTAGTGATAGGGGATTCTATCACCTGCAAAGTCAGGTTACAGATGCCGGCTGACGTTAAATGTATTCCTGGGGCCAGAGCTACCGACATTGCATCTCATCTTAGGGTGCTGACACTGCAGAAGGGAAGACAGACGAAGGAGCATGACATGAGGTATAGTCACATAGTTATTCACGTTGGCACCAATGATATCAGGATGAAGCACTCAGAGGTCACAAAAATGGACATAGAGAGGACTTGTGACATTGCCAGAAAGATGTGTCGGCATCGATTAATAGTCTCTGGTCCCCTCCCCTCCCGGGGTACTGATGAGGTGTTTAGCAGGCTGACATCATTAAATAGGTGGCTGGCGCAGTTTTGTAGACAGCAAGGCTTTAGCTTTATTGATAACTGGCCTTCGTTCTGGGGCCACCATGGCTTGCTGATGCCGGACGGCCTCCACCCTACTGGGGAAGGCACTGCCATCTTGTCTGAGAACATAGATAGAGCTCTACAGGGAGGGTAACATTAGGAATCTACAGCAGGCCATGGAGCAGGTGATTAGAGACCCTGCAAGGCTTATGACAAATTTGGGTGTGGAATCCACTAGCTTAGTGGGGAATTTAGTGCAGAAAATCCACTATGGTGATAGTGCAGTTTATTTGCCAGGGAGGAAATTTCAACAAGTTGAGACTGTGGCCTGCTTCCGTAGTCGTGTCCATAAAAATCATAGAGGGATATGCTTTCCAAACTTAATACCTATTACTATATTGGATGATGTTGAAATTGAGGATGGCCCCAGTGGTTGTTTCAGCAATAGCAAAGATTTCGTGTCTGCTACCTACAATGCGCGTTGAATGTCTCAAACCCAAACCTACTTCTAGGCATCTTATAAATGCTACTCTGGAAACACCCCTAAGCCCAAACAGTTCAACTGTCAACCCCACTGAGGTCCTTAGACTGGGTCTCATTAACATAAGATCACTGTCCTCAAAATCATTGTTGATCAATGATCTAATTATTGATCATCACTTAGATATGATTGGGCTATGTGAAACCTGGTTTAAACCTACAGCTGTCCTCCCCTTAAATGAGGCCTGCCCACCAGCATATACATTTACTCATGTCCCTCATGATGTGAAGCAAGGCAGGGTTGTTGCTCTTATTTCTAAATCTAGGTTTAGCTTATTAGCTGTTGGGGTTACAAATATCACTCATTTGAGCATCTGATTCTCCGCTCTGCTCAGGATATTACACATTGCCAAGGTCAGAAGAATAAAAATCAGTTGTATTACCTTGTCACTGTATATAGGCCTCCTGGCCCATATTCTGAATTCTTAGATGAATTTGGTGCATTCATCTCTAACTTGTCAACTAGTGTAGATAACATTCTGATCATTGGTGACTTTAACATTCATATAAATAAGCCTTTTGATCCCCTCTGCAAATCATTTATGGAAATTGTGGATGCATTAGGATTTCGGCAATGCATTCGGGATTCGACGCACATTAGTGGAAATACCCTGGATCTGGTTCTCGCATGTGGTATTGCTGTCACGAATATTGACATCATGCCTCTTACATCAGTGGTGTCTGATCACTCACTTATTAAGTTTACAGTTTCACTGCCATGTTTAGTGGAACAACAACCTTATATATCTTTACGGCGATGCATCAACTCCTCAACTAAGACTGAACTCGAAGCTAGACTGCCTGATGTCTTAGCTTCACATCTGACAAATACCCAGTCAGTAGACAGACTTGTGGATAGTTTAAACTCAGTGCTCAAAACTACACTCGACATGATTGCACCACCTGTGTTAAAACCACGCTCCCCCAAATCACAGTCACCTTGGTTCAATGATTATCTGCGTGACCTCAAGCATAAAGCAAGAGGTCTAAAACGGAAATGGCGTCATTCAAAATTAGAAGTATTTCACCTTCCATGGCGTGATGCTATCTTAGACTATAAGCATGCATTATTGGCTACAATGCAGACTTACTACTCTGATTTGATCAACAAAAACAAGCATAACTCAAAGTTCCTGTTCGACATGGTGGCAACACTTACGCATGGACAACCAAATGTAGTTCGCTCTCCTTTTACAGCACAAGAATTTCTGGATTACTTTGGGAAGAAAATAGAATACATCAGGTTAAAAATATCCCGGCATGCCTTAACCCAACCACTACACCCTGCTATTGAGGTAGGCGCCACTACTGAGGTATTACCTAGATTTACAGAATTTGATAGTATCTCACTAGGCATGCTGACAAAACTTGTAATGTCAACAAAAAGCACAACCTGTTTATTTGATCCTATACCAATAAAACTGTTTAAGGACCCGTGGCCCACTCTTGGGCTGACTGTGCTGGAAATTATTAATCTTTCTTTAACTTCTGGATCTGTTCCTAAATGTTTCAAATCTGCAGTGATTAAACCATTACTTAAGAATCCTAATCTTGACCCTAGTGTATTGGCAAACTATCAGCCGATATCAAATCTATCATTTTTCTCAAAAATTCTGGAAAAAGTGGTGTCACGGCAGCTCGTAGACTATCTTATTGAGAATAATCTGTTTGAGCCACTGCAGTCTGCTTTTAGAAAATATCATTCCACAGAGATGGCTCTCACTAAAGTGGTGAATGATCTTTTGCTGCTGCAATGGATTCGGACACCACTATGGTTCTGTTGCTGTTAGATCTCAGTGCTACATTTGATACAGTGGATCATCATATTCTGCTTGATAGGCTGGAAAATCATTTTGGGATTACTGGGAGTGCCCTTGCATGGCTGACGTCATACTTGACCAGTCGTTCTCACTGTGTTTTGTACAGTAACACTACCTCTAACCTTAGTGACATGAAATTTGGGATTCCACAGGGGTCTGTCTTAGGCCCCCTGCTTTTCTCCCTTTATATAGCTCCCCTTGGGCATATATTGCGGCGTTTTGGCATTACCTTTCACTGCTATGCAGATGATACTCAGTTATACATGCCAATAACTGCTGGTAATCTCGTTCACATAAAAGCCTTAGAAGATTGCCTTAGAAGAAGTTGGCTGTCTAGAAACTTCCTACTTTTAAACTCTGATAAGACTGAAATGATGGTTCTTGGTCCAGTGAGACATCGGCATCATTTTGACCAGTTAACGCTCAGCCTCGGCTCGTAAGTCATACATCACACTGACAAAGTGAGGAGCCTTGGGGTAATTTTTGATCCTTAGTTGTCCTTTGGCCTCCACATTAGAAATATTACTAGGACTGCTTTCTTCCACCTGCGAAATATAGCGAAGATTCGTCGCAACCTGTCTATGGCTGATGCTGAGACCCTGATCCATGCATTTATCTCTTCTAGATTGGACTATTGCAATGTTCTATTTTCTGGTTTACCGCAGTCTAGCATTAGGGGTCTCCAATTGGTTCAAAATGCTGCAGCCAGACTTTTGACACGAAGCAGAAAGTTCGACCACATTACACCCATTTTCAAAGCTGTGAAATGAAAATTGTGAAATCCCTGGAAAATTCGCAGGGGGTCTGGGGGGTGCACTGTCAATGATCATGTTGAAATAACAGAATATGACATGGATAGGACCTGGTATGATTTTCCTTTTAATTGTAAACCAAATTATGCATTAACTCAGAACAACTACATGAAATTCATGAAGACTGAAAAGACTGTTAAAGTATTTCAAAAACCACAGCTAAAGCTTGTAGACTATTTTAAAAATCAGGGAAAAATATCAATAAAACACCTTATAATAAAAAGCCACACATTCTTGTGTAAATTCCTGTAAATCCACTCAAAGCCACAGTGTCTTTTTTCCCATGAAAAAAGTCTACATTAATAAAAACTAATTTACATTGTTGCGTAAATTCATGTTGCCTAAATTCATTCAAAGCTATAATGTCTTTTTTTTTTTTTTTCAACGAAAGAAAGTCTAGATTAATGAAAGGAGAAAAGGCACATAATCTTTTCTGAAATTCTGTTTGAACAGCACAATTTGTTTATATTCCAGAGAGAAAGAAAATTCTTGCCAGTTCGCTTTTCCCGTTCATCTTTCAGGTGTGTTCATGAAGCCAGCAACAATTCCACGGATTCTTGTCCTTATCAGACTTTCAAACCGTCTTTCTCACCATCTTCGCTCTGTCTGATGTCGCGCCGTGACACAGACATGCTACAAAGTTCTTCTTTTAAAAACTTGAAAGTTCTAAAAGTTTGCGATGTCCACATGCTACTTTTAGCTAAGCTTCACACAGGAGCCACACAGCGTCACTGCAGCAACCAACCAGTCCCGCTTTATGACAACTGTCCTAACAGTGAGGCTTTGAGTGGCTTTTATTCTCCTCGAATCTTCGCGGATCTGAGGAAACTGATATATATCTGTAACACACAGATCAGTGTCCGCGGACTTATAAATCTTGCATGATGTCGTAAAAAAAAGAACGCTTTGCGATAAGCATTTTAAAAACTCAGTAACGATCACAATTAAAGAGTACAACACTAACACTCCCGCCCCTATCCCCATGATGAAATCCGTGGAATCCCGCGGAGTTTTCACAGCCCTGCATTTTGGCATCCCTTTAGTGGTTTCCTGTCCCAGTGAGATCAGATTTTAAGGTTCTGCTTCTAACCTATAAAATTATTCATGGACTGGCACCTCCCTACCTAGCTGACCTAATTAAACCTTACGTACCGGCCCGGGCTTTACGTTCTCAGGGTGCAGGACTACTTTGTGTCCCTAAGGTGAATAAGAAGTCTGCAGGTCATAGAGCTTTCTCTTATCGTGCCCCTGTTTTGTGGAATGATCTCCCTGCGTCAATAAAACAGTCAGCTTCTGTGGAGATTTTCAAGTCCAGACTTAAGACACACTTATTTTCCCTTTCATATGGCTAGCATACTGGTACAGTTTTGTTTTTACGCTTTTTACTCTTTTAATTAATTTATTAGTAACTGGAGCGGGCTGCGGCCTCAACTTTACCTAAATTCTGGGTCTTTTAGTGAAGTTTAGGGCTAGTGGCCGGCGATCACCTTAGTATTTCTGTTTTTCTTGTTGTTTAATGCTGGCAAATTATACAGCATTTTTTGTCTTTCTGATGCCTGATTCTGTTTTTCTCTGTTTAAGGTGCAGCTCCATCCAGAGATGGGAGTTGTATTCATGCTGGCGATCCTCCTGTCCTGTGCGCCAATAGCATTTCTTGTAGATTCATCCATGAATTGTTCTGTGAATTGCTTTGAGGCAACTCTGTTGTGATTTGGTGCTATATAAATGAAAATAAATTGAAAAAAATAAATATGTACGCAAAAAATTATTTTGTGTTATTCGCTGCAACCATTTTAAACTGAGATATTATTAAATCACAGAACAAATTTTAAGGTTCAGTCTAAAAAAAAAAAAAAAAAAAATGGAAGACACAGATGTTTGTAAATTGGCTTAATATGAAAAGCCACAAATTTTCTTCAAAATTTGTCCAAACCTTTGTTCACAAAAATAGTTATATCTGGAAAAGAATTTGTGCCAGGACAGAAATATCTGACACCTGTTATCAGGACATTTGTAGGTCCATTTGGTGTGAATATGAACAAAATCTGAGACGCAAAGGAGTGAGACCCCCTGAAAATTGGTTGGGTTGACACAGAATGACCCATATGTTTCAGTGCAATTTGAGGAAAACTGAACGTGTCATGTGCTGAAAAGTACATAAACTCTAATCCTGTTTGAGATTCATATTGACATGAATGCAAAGTGGTGTAAATATCACTGAGTACCGTCTGTGTTTTAAAAAATTACCGAGAAGGAATAAGGAATGCATAACTACTTAAATAAATTTCCTTAAATGACAAATTCATAGTGCCAGACTGTCCATTCTCAGGCTCCAAGACATTTACACGGTGTCTGTTCCAAAGTATACCAACCATACATTTGTCAGCACCATGAGGAGCACAAATATGTCTCAATGCAACTTTTAGAAATAGTGCATGGGACGCGATCATGTAATAAGAGTGCATGACTGCTCCTAAAGATACCAATACTGAACAAATCTGAAACACCACTGCAACAGTGGCCATGGAACAATTGGAAACAAGCAAATGCACAAACAGAACCAATTCAAATTACAGCAGGAATTTTGTGAATATTGTTTAGGAGCAACTCAACAGAACAGTATGGCTCAAATACAAAATTTATGGCTTCTATTACCTTTATAAATATGATGGGAGTAAAAGAAAAAAAAAAAGCCAGAGGAAACTGGCTGTTACCGTGACTAGCAGCACTGATGCCGAGGTGCGTGAGGTTGGTAGTGAGGCTGCCTGTGCTGTTGGATGAGCTAAGCGATGGAAAGGCCACTGCATCTTCTGGGTCCAGTGGGGTGGACAGCGGAGGAGGGAACTGGATGTTTGTGAGATCAGGCAGTGAACCACCAGTGTTGTGTGGAGGTGGGAGCACCGAAGGGTTCAGTTCCTCGTCTGGTGATGGAAATATACTAAAAGACATACATTTAAATCACTTAAGAGCCACGTTACTCACATTTTACGTTGCATAATGCCACAGACTCTCCTGTAAATATGGCACACTATGGCATACTATTCACAACATGTACCTTTTTAGAAACTAACACAGGAAAAACCCCCTTTGCATCAAAGTTCAATAATCTTACATCTGAATCACTAAAGGACGTGTGAGGAATTTTTCTACAGGAATTAAAAGGCTTATCTTATAAAATCCAGGGGATAAGCACCAGCAAAGCCTATACTTGATCTACATCTTATCGACAAACAGTGATCCACAACAGATACAGAATTGCCTTCAATGCTAATGGAAAAAGCTCTTTGTAGCTTACATGTTTAGAAATAGAATACAATAATGTAAATGCCCCATTCCAACAGTAGCACAAAACAAGAATCTGAAACTACTCACTTAATTCCTGGGACATCACATGTGCCTGGCTTCGAGGAGTCATCCTGAGAAGAAAACAAACATGAGCCAATAATCTACAGGAAGGTGGGTGCGCCTTGCAGGCCTTCCCAGTCACCTCACCTTCTTGTCATCCCACAGCTGTTTTTGTGCATCCTTGTCTGGATTTGTTTCTGTGTTCTCTGTCCCTGGCACTGTTAGCAGCAGCAAAAGTGATCAAACAGCAAGAATAACAACACATAGAATACACAATTCATAATACAATTCTGAGAAATGAGTAATCAATGTCTACCAAAAAAATAATCTTAAATTTAGCAAGGTGACCACCAGACTAAGGCTAGTAACTCACTCGGACATGACTGGTGGAGAGTAGGGGGAGAAAAATAATAATCGCACCAAACAGGCAAATAGGTAACAACTTTTTCATGTGGAATCTCACTGAATTGGTCATGCTAATACATTTGTGCATGGCGGCCAACTATCAGCTGAATGCTGCACGGAGTGGCAGTGAAAAGGCGACCACAAATCTCCAGCATTCCGCACACGTATTGTGCAAGAGCCACCAACATGCTAGGAGGCACACACATAAAAGTCAAGCAGCACTGGCGTGGCCTTTACCGGTGCAAGGATTTGCTCGCAAATGGTGTGTGGCACACTGACAGATGTTGAGTGCCACTATCGTGGCTGAAATGACATGTTTGCACACAGTGCTCAGGATGGCTGTGGACTATTATATTGTTATGTGAAAAAGGCTATAAAAAGTTACCCAACTTCAGGCATAAAAAGCACTGTGAATAATAAATAAATAAATAATAATACAGTATCCACACGTCTGACTGCCCTGGGCGTTCCACGCAAAATTCTGCTTGAAGTGGTGGTGGGTGTTTGCACAAACTTGTCCAAATATGACGTTTATCAGGATGTCCATTTCAATAAAATGTCTCATTTCCTCACAAATAAATAATAAATCACCTGTCTATGTCTGTATGTATTTTCTCCTATCCTTCTGTCATCTACTAAATGTGTTCCTTTGTCAGCTGATGTCTGGCGCAGCAAAAAAAAAAAAAAAAGTGATGTGGCGTGCACGGTCTGTTTTCAATATTAACCACATGGACAATAAATTACTTCACTGAAACATTAAGCACAGCATTTATAGTAAAGCAGCAAACTGTGATGTTGGTGGGTGAGGACAGTGTGGACCAGAACAGCTGTGGAGACTGTTTGAGATGGAGCTCGGTGGTTAGGGTGAGAGGCACCACAGTCTGTTGACGGCACCTCACAAAGTTCCTGTTTAACTCCAGGTGAAATAAATACAATTTTTCTTGCATGGACTTTGAGAACTGATTTAGGGTAATTCTGGGGTGCTGAATCTGAGCTCAGATTTATTCTATCATATGACTTTGTTTTTGCAAGCCGCATGTTCCATATTGATGGATTACGCAAAAATTGCTCATTCACTCACGAGATTGACACCTCTAATCATGCACAAAAGCAGCTTCAAAAGCATCAAAATGTGAACAAGAGTGGTAATATCATTTATGGCACAGAAGAGTTGTGAGTCTTTCATAATAAAGCGGGGTCTGGGGGTGCTCCCCCAAAACATTTTTAAACGAGCAAGTCAAATTTTGTGTATTCTGGTGAATTTTAATGGGTATGAAGCCCTTTGAAACAAAGAAAACTCACTTCAAACTGTCAAGTAAAAATTCTTTGCCTTCTGTAGTATTTTGATCTGTTTTAATCCGGTAAATGCGCCAAAAGGGTGCTGTGTCGCTGGCTGTACAGTCAATAAAATACAAAATTAGGGCCTAAAGCAACTGACAATGTTGTTCTGCTGTGCACAAAGTAACACTGTCACCCGCTTATTCACATTTAATAGGTAAAATGCTTTCACTCGTAAAACAAACTAGGGCTGCAACTCATGATTATTACCTCCGCCAAAGAGGTTGTTTTCGGTCACGTCCGTTTGTTTGTTGGTTGGTTAGCAGGATTACTCAAAAATTCCTCAATGGATTTCAATGAAATTTTTACCAGGGGTGTATCTTGGCCTAACTTAGAAGTTATTAAATTTTGGTCATGATCCAGAACATGTAAGGATTCTTTATCACTGCAGGATAGGGTCAATTTCAACATTTTTGCATCTAACTTCATGAAGACGGGTCACAAAGCTTGAACAAAAATTAAGTTACAACACAACAATAATTTAGCATTTGCTTCTCCTCATTGAATAAACTTATCAGAAAATAAATAAAAAAAACGTGTAGTTCATGCAGTTTCTCTTTATAAATACATTTGCTGAAGATCTACGGGTTTAACCACTGAATCTGAAACATGACGGTAGATGCGTGAAACGATGTGGAATAAGTCTCTTTGCCAAAGGGTATTCCATGTGACGTCAGTGACCCTATGGCCTTGGCAGAGGTTTGCGCTCTCCGAGTGCTTCTAGTTTTAGTAATCGATTAATCTTTTTTTTTTTTTTAACTTGCATGTGAGTTTTGCCATTATTTCTTTAAGTGAGTTATTATTAAAAGGCCTTTATCAAGCAACATCAATGTTTGAGCTTGTAACAAAGTTATGATGTTATATTCTCGTCAAAAACATACCTGGATTAGTGTTTTGTTTTATTTTGCTCATACATACATCACCGACACACCACAAGGATTTCCATCAGGCTTCACCTGATTATGAGCAGAGTTTCAGAAGACCATAACAGGCAGGTTTAACATAAAAAAAGGGTAAATATTACTCACAGACATATGCTCTTTAGGGTTTTAGAGGGGAAAATTTTAGATAAAGTGAAATAAAACAAAGAACCAATGAAGCAGCAGATCAAAGCATTGCTTCATTGGTTCAAAGCAAAGCCACACTCTGCTCTACTTGGGGAAGGTCTGCCAATGTTTCCACAAAGACAGGGAAGAGAAGGACCGTGGCTCATGGCAAGCAGTAAACAGAGCGGAGTGAAAATTCACACAGTCCCTTCCTCTGCGGTGCAGCACCATCCAAGCTGACACTGCTGCTACTTTGATTAGCGCAGAATGGGATGTTGATTTGACAGAGAGAATATCATATTTTGGCCCCAACACACACATAACACCACATGCGTTCCAAATGACGGAAACCAATTGTGGTGACGGAGAACCCATGATCTATGGACAGCATTAATGGATGTATTTCGACTTATGAGTAAATTACAAGAAAGCCTGTAAAAATCCATAAATTAGCTACATCATTGTTTAAGGATCTTGGATTACCTCGTTTAGGCTGGATCTCCTGTGATCCCCCTGCAAAAACCTCTTGAGGTTTAGGATTCATGGTGCTCTGATGTAAGGCAGAATCTGAATTTGTCCTGCAAGTTGAATAAAAGATGAAAACACAATTATCAAATGTCATAAAATGGTGGCATTGTCTTAGTTCTCCAATATAACATCCATCCTTTTCAAGGACTTATATATATATATATATATATATATATATATATATTTTTTTTTTTTTTGTTTTTTTTTTTTTGTTTGTTTGTTTGTTTTTTGAAATAGAACCTGGGTGAACTTCTCTTTCGTTGAGTATTGGATTGTCTGAGTTCACAAACAGCAGAGACATCCAACTTAACAACTGGATCCTTGTATGATTATGAGACCTACTTTTAAACAGTGGAAAAAAACAGGAGACAAACTTACCTTCTCCAGCTTGTGTCTGGTGGTGGGGAGAGGTAAACCGAGCTGTAAGGACAGCTGTCAATGTGGATTTAGTTAAGGGTCTAAAACTGGGTATTTATTAAAAATACTATATATATGTGAGGATATTAAAAAAAGCAGTTTCTGAATCACTAACTTCAATGTTGCCAACTGCATGGTAACAACCAATATATGGGTATACGCCAAATTCAATGTGTGTATTTATTATCAGAATTCCCTGAGTCATCACTGGCAAAGCTCAGGGTGCATTCACACACTATTTTCTTGAATGCTGGAGTGCAGACCCCCCTTTGAGGCATTTCGAAATAAACAGAGGCCAGGCAAAGCATCACCAGTGGGCTGTAAATTACCAGAACTGATTTGGGTGCTGCACAGCAGCAGAATTAAAAAGCTGCTAAAACCCCCGCGCCAAAGGTTTTTACCTTTTTCAGAATTACACTTTGCCTTCAACAACACAAATTATTAGTGTGAAGCAGAAGTTATTGAGAAATGTTAATAGCACCAATGAATCATACAAACGTGAGAAAGCTTTTCATGGGGGAACAGGGGGAATGGAAACAACTCCAAGACAAAGATGTGAGAGAACAGAGGAGGCAGAGGGCTAATTTCAACTTTTGTCATGTAAATATGAGTCAGATGTGTGATTTTGACATCCATTACCAGTGGTGGGCACAGATAACCAAAAAAATTAACTTCAATAACAGATAATCAGATAACTGAAAAGTTATCTTTGATAGAGATAAACCGATAAACCACCCAAAAATGTATTGGAAGTTACAGATAACCAATAAATTCCAGTATTGTCTCTGGTACATTTGCAACTACTAACAAGCTGAATTTGAGTTTTAACACCACGATTGCTTTTGAAAGCATCAAAAGCAAAAAAAAAAAAAAAAAGGCCCAAAACAATGAGCCCACACTTCTATGTTTGAACATCCTGGCCCCTGCTGGAAGCTCTTGTTTACTACATGGCTTACAGCACAGAAGCAAGCTGAGAGCAGCTACAAAGCTAGCTCTCTACCAATCCAAACGCTCCGGTCAGGCGGAGGTCTTGAAAAATAAAGTCATGCTGACTTATGGTTTGGTGTGAACACTGATAGAATAACTCCATTAATGTCAATTCTGTCATTTGTATAAAGTTAAAATATAACATATATCTTTTAATGCTGAATCATGCACTAATTCTGAGGTTTTGTAACAAACAGACAGATCGCAAAGGATTCTGGGTAAAAGTGCCTCTACTAAACCCTGAATGGTTCAGTCATTCATTATGTAAACCAACACGTTAATGTGACGTGTGTTGGTGTTTACAGATAAATGTGCTTTTGTAAAATATTCCATTTTTATTTCTAAAAACAGGCATTTTTTTACGGAGCCCTGGAAGTGTCAACGCAAAATGTTTTGCATGTGGAGAGAATGTGCGCATATTTTATTAGTGCCATGCGCACGTTTGATAATGTTGTAAAATGTGCACTCAATATTGTCTTGACACAAATGTTGGCTTTACACTGTGCGAGTTTTGGCCCATTTTTAGATGATTTTTCATTCGTGCGAGAATTTTTTGGAACGAGTTTCAGGTTAATCGCGCGTCCTGCATTGTGTAGTGTACATGGAGTAACAAGCTGCATTTAACATCTCACGACCACCTCCTGATCGCCGATCGTATGGTCAAATGAGAATCAAACCTGTTTGATATTATTCTGGTCGACCGTCGTGAGGGTATCCTGCTACTGAAGTGCAACAAGCATCCAACCGCTCGCACTGTGCATGTGCAAACACCGCAGAGCTGTCTTGTAATGTTTTTTTTTTTGTCTTTTTGTTTTTAAACTGTGATGTCTCCCATCGAGAGTTTTTGTAAATTAAGTTTGAAAAAACTTAACTTGTGATTAAAAATACGAGGGCTGTCAATAAAGTAAGGGTCCTTTTTATTTTTTTCAAAAACTATATGGATTTCATTCATATGTTTTTACGTCAGACATGCTTGAACCCTCGTGCGCATGCGTGAGTTTTTCCACGCCTGTCGGTGACGTCATTCGCCTATGAGCACTCCTTGTGGGAGGAGTCGTCCAGCCCCTCGTCGGAATTCCTTTGTCTGAGAAGTTGCTGAGAGACTGGCGCCTTGTTTGATCAAAATTTTTTCTAAACCTGTGAGACACATCGAAGTGGACACGGTTCGAAAAATTAAGCTGGTTTTCAGTGAAAATTTTAACGGCTGATGAGAGATTTTGAGGTGATTCTGTTGCTTTAAGGACTTCCCATGGAGCGAGACGTCGCTCAGCGCTCTCAGCCGCCGTCGTCAGCCTGTTCAAGCTGAAAACCTCCACATTTCAGGCTCTATTGATCCAGGACGTCGTGAGAGAACAGAGAAGTTTCAGAAGAAGTCGGTTTCAGCATTTTATCCGGATATTCCACTGTTAAAGGAGATTTTTTTAATGAAAGACGTGCGGACGGATCCGCGCGTCGGGACGCAGCCGACGCGGTGCAGCGGCACAGGAAAAACACCTCCGTGTTGATAACCATTTTTAAAATCCAGGCGGCTTTTGATGGCTTTCAGTGGAGTGAGTATATGAGAAATTGTTTAACAGGCAGGACATGTTCCAACTTGTCCTTAAGGCTTTCAACAGAGGTGTTTTTCCTGTGGCGGAGCGTCACGGCGGCTGCGTCCCGACGCGCGGACCCGTCCGCACGTCTTTCATTAAAAAATCTCCTTTAACAGTGGAATATCCGGATAAAATGCTGAAACCGACTTCTTCTGAAACTTCTCTGTTCTCTCACGACGTCCTGGATCAATAGAACCTGAAATGTGGAGGTTTTCAGCTTGAACAGGCTGACGACGGCGGCTGAGAGCGCTGAGCGACGTCTCGCACCGTGGGAAGTCCTTAAAGCGACAGAATCACCTCAAAATCTCTCATCAGCCGTTAAAATTTTCACTGAAAACCAGCTTAATTTTTCGAACCGTGTCCACTTCGATGTGTCTCACAGGTTTAGAAAAAATTTTGATCAAACAACGCGCCAGTCTCTCAGCAACTTCTCAGACAAAGGAATTCCGACGAGGGGCTGGACGACTCCTCCCACAAGGAGTGCTCACAGGCGAATGACGTCACCGACAGGCGTGGAAAAACTCACGCATGCGCACGAGGGTTCAAGCATGTCTGACGTAAAAACATATGAATGAAATCCATATAGTTTTTGAAAAAAATAAAAAGGACCGTTACTTTATTGACAGCCCTCGTATACAGTGTCAGCTCAGCTTCAGGACGAGTACTGCCATGAACACTACTGGCCAGTAGATGGCAGTAGAGGCCTTGAAAACTTGCCAAAACAAAATTCCAGATAATCTGTGTCTGCTACATTTAAGTTGCGTGGAATTTAACAAACGCAAATACAGTAACATCTATAAACCCAGAGAATATATTCATGAGAGTTTTAGGCACTAGAGTTTAATGCTGTTGTCCGTGGAGCCTGAACAGAGTGTCTGAAATGCATTTGTCCTGTTGTGAACATACTGAGATTACTCTATCCTACCATAATGCACTGCTGGGCACAGCATGTGCTCACTAAAACCTTCAAAATTAGCACATTACTTTAAAACTAAAATATTTATCTGATATTTTCACTTTATAAAACTTCAGACATGACAGTAATTTTAAATAACTTGTCCAAAATTAGTTTGGTTAAGATTTGAACCATAAGTTAAAAATGTATGCCTCTGGATGACTTGGGTGATATTGCCAGCGTATCAGTATAGTGTTAAAGGAAAAGATTTTTTATTTTTTGTGACCAGTTCTCCTTTGCTTGCAGAGGATAGAGTGGTTTCTCCTGCAAGCAGCTCTCTTCTGTTTGCAGAGGGTAGAGCTATACATCTGTTAGGAAACTTTTAACAGGTAGGTGCTCAACTGATTTTAAATTTTAAAAATGTTTACCGCTGTTCAGTTTTTTACTATGTTATCGGTCTAAAAGTTATCGGCCAAAAATTTATCGGAAGATGACTGTCCAATAATGGTTTTTAAAGTTATCTAAAAAGATAATCTGATAATGAAAACATCATCTTCAATAATTACCTGTTATTAGATTATCGAAACTGTGCCCACCACTGCAACAAAGTCACGTTAGTGGGCGTGTCCTGGGTGACATCAGCCAACAGTATATAACAGCACGTCATCCAGCATTCAGTCTTTTGGAATCCATCACCTAGACACTGAGTGACAATCAACTCTGGGGTCATTTGGAATTCATAGAACCGTAGTTACATACGTAACTCTAGTTCTATTTCATTCCGTGTGACTGCCAGAGGTCGCTGCTTAGCACCTGGATGACCTCATACCAACAAGGTCACAAGGAAGCTGCACTTACCAAACCTCAGTTGCAGTTTGAAGAGGCTGATAATACAGCCTTCGTCACAGGGTGAGGAGAAGTCACATTAACTCTGAAGAAGTGGGCAAAAGTACAGGAGGAAGCCCACAGTGCTGCAGCACAGCCCAGGAAGTGGATATGCTCCAGGTTGAATGACATGTCACTGGAGGAAGTTGACGGTCACCATTCCTGTAAGCCTGCAATAGTGTCAACAATCCACTGCAATAGCTTTTGCATGGACAAGGCACAGTTCTTCCTTTTCCCCCATAGCAGACAAACAGAGCATCAGTTCTGCAGAACTCAGCGGCTAATTTAACGTAATGTCGAAGTGCACGAACAGGGCACAACAGACTAGAATTAGTCCCTGGACTAGATTGTGGGGCAAAGACAGCCAAGGTAGCAGGCTGATTAGCATGAAAAGTCAAACCTCTCTTTGGAAAAAAGGAAGGTTTGGGTCATAGAGTAACCCCTGACCCATCAGAATTTCAGCGCAGGCAGTTCTCAGCAATTGACAAGGTATGTGCTCGCCAACACACTTTGTAGATGAAACTGCAAGGAGGAATGTAGTCTTAACAGACAACCATCTGAAATAACCGCCTCCCAGCGGCTCAAACAGTGAAGAGTATAAGCCCTCTAGGACCAATGGAAGAACCCAAGATGGCACGTGTAACCCTTGGAGGCCGATGCTGGAGGGCATCTCGTAAGAAATGGTTTATCAGGGAGTGCAACCTGACTGAGCAACCATCCACCATAAAGTGCCGAGCAGAGAAAGCAGCAACATAAACCTTAATTGTAGAGACAGAAAGACCACTGTCAAACAATGTCTGAAGATAGCCAGGCAGTACTGGCACAGAAGCAATGTTCTGGGTCTACACCTTGAGTACTGGGCCAATGGTTAAAAAGCTTCCATCTACTGTCATATAATGCTCTAGTGGATGCAAGGGTATTCAGTACAGTCTGTACGACAGCATGATCATATGTGTTCAGCATGGAGGCAAATCTGCAGTATACTGGAGAAGCTTCTGGGATTCTCTCAGGAAATGAACAGCCCTGGTATCCCTTTGATGGTTTATATGGTAGGCTGTTGATGTGTTGTCTGACTGAAGAAGCACATGTTTCCCCTCTATGGCAGTGGAGAAATACTTCAGAGATAGGCAGACAGCCCGCAGCTCTAGCACACTGATGTGCTGAGCCCTCTCCCAAGGGCTCAAGACACCCTGACCATTCTGTGGTTCCACACTGCACCCCGGCCTGAAAGCAAGGCATCTGTTAGAACAACCTCCCAGTGGGAGGACAGAGAGGCCAGAGGATCACCATGTGTCATGTATTCCCTGTCTTCCCAGGGGCGAAGGCATTGGAGGCACCAGCTGGGAAGATGCACTGTCCTGTTTTGATGCAGCTTGGAGTCAAGGCCCAGGCTGTTGAGACAAATTTGTAAGGGGCACAAAGACAGGAGTCCCAGAGGTACGACTGCTCACACTGCAGTCAGTTTCCCCATTAGCAGGAGGAGCAGACCATAAGTCAGTCTTGCGTTCCTGCGAACATGGAAGACCAGAATGAGACTATAGTCCGAGTTCGATGTAATTTGGCAAATTGCTGGCGAGACCTGATTGCCTGAACAGCATGCTCCAGGGTCTGTCGGGGCACAGGGCTGAAAACCTGGCCTGGGACAACAAGCAGGGTGTATAGTGATCCCCTGCATGCCTCAGACAAGGGGGATTGGGCCAACTACACTTGGCGCCGGGCTATGGTCAGGGTGGACATCAACCTGCCAAGCTCTCGTGACATGTTGGCGAAAGCTTGGAGCGAAGAGTCACTCAGGCTGTATGTGTCAGTGTCAGCACCAGCATCCTGGAGACACCGTGAGACTGCAAGAGCAAGGTGAGACAAGGAGTTCCCCAGACGACCAATTCAAGCCGCTGTGTCATAGCTCTTGGTAACTAGGCCGTGGACAGCATCAGCGTCACTACAACCAGGCTACTAACAACAATGTCAACTGATGGCATGTGGCCTAAGCCATATTATGTTGCACCTATCATTGCACACAGTACTCTGCATTCCTGGGACGAATGGGTGAAGGACCTAGGATCAGCCAAGCACCTCTACAGCTCTTGAATATATGTTAAGGAGGGTGGGACACTGAAAGCTGATTTCTGAGTGTCCCTAAAACTGCAGTTTCTCCTCACTAAATTCACAGGAAGGTGCTAATTACTCTGTGAGAGGGACTGCAGAAGCGGATGAAGGCTGCAAACAAAGGAGCAATGACTTCATCTGAGCAAAATCAGAGGCTAGGATGTAGACCTTATCACACAGGATCAGGTCATCGCTACTCTTTTTTGCTGTAGGAGTAAGAGCCTCAGCATGTGGGCGCTTATGTGATTTGGATGCCAGTGTTGCAGAGGATATCTCAGCTTCAACCTGGTCAGTCTAGCCAATATGTCTGCCAATGGTATAGAAACACAACTGAAGCAAGTGTCTACTGTGAGTGCTTGTTTCAAATGTCCGTGCCCAAGACATAATGGACATAAATTATGGCTGTCCTCTGGGCTCAGAGGTGCCAAACAGCTGTTGCACGCGCGCACTAATGCGGTTCACATTAGTGTGTGCATGTAGCAGTAAGTAAAGCACACTCAGTGACTCAGGGTCAGATGTCACAAAGGAAAAGCGTGAACCACTCGCACAAAGCAGTGAAATTTCAAGAATATGCCAGCGGTCTGTGTGCTTTGGAGCCAACACTGACACCAAACCGTTCATGTTGGCGTGGCTATGTTGCAGGAAGCACACACATCCAGTTGCTAAAAATATGCTGACGGTGTGTGACTAAGACAGACACCAACAAATTAAACATTCATGCCACAACGGTCAAACACAGTGTAGTATGTCCCACAGCGCGACATGCCTCGGCATGTCCCACAAACATTAGCGGTAACAAGTCACAAATAGCTCACTTGTAGTAAACAGGATTACTCACAGACAGTTTAAGCCAACAATCGCTCACTCATAGTAAGCAGGGTTACTCACCGAGGGCGGCAGCGTAACAGTAAACAGAGGGAGTAACTAGTTGTCTTGCAGCCTCTGGAGGGCGTATATGTGCAGCTCCAACCAAGAAGGTTGCAAGGCTCCGACAAGTGATCCAAAATAATTTCAATCCTCTGCTTTCCATGTGAGAGATGAAAAAAGTACTGAATACCAGTTGACGTGCTCTCGTATACTTACGGCTGATGTCACCCAGGTCACGCCTACTGACATGACTTTGTTGGTCTAAGACTCGACCTCTGTGCATGCGTGCATGGAAAAATCAAAGTGTGAAGCACCGCCCTCTGGCGGTCAGGAGGAATGAAATAGAATCCAAAATTGAAACATGCTTAAACTTTAACAATTCCTTTAACAGCTCCAATGCATGACTTTGACTTGCAACAGATTATTTGTAGAGTTTTATACAATTAAATGCTCTTTATTACTTCATCAGGCTATTGGGAAAACACTTCAATCCAATTGAGGGAGATAACGCACAGACAGGTTTGCCACCCGCTATTAAATTTGGAACTTAGCTAACATTAGATTAACATTAGTTATTGATAAACTCTGCAGTAATTTGCTGTTGTACTGACAATGATAAATTGTTTGGACTAGTGGATAACTGCATTGGATACTGCAATGTTTGCTACTGTATGTTTGTACTGAATCCAGCCCCATGGTTCAATTGTGCACATTTGTTTAGAGGTGTTTTGCAATAATGTAAAAGTATTTTTAACTAATTATGACTATATAAATTAAATGACGTAGGGCGTCCACAATTTATGGTTCACCGGGAACCCTAGTAAATAAGTGTTGCTCGTAAGATACTGCAACCATTTTTAGGAATAGAAGGGTAAGCACTCTAATGGCATCCCCTCTCACAGCACTATACCCAGTGCTCTGGAGTGCTTCAAGCAGCAACTCAGCAGTTATATCTATGTGATGGTATGAAGGTAATGAATATGATACAATGTTTTAAGAATGGTGTACCTTTCTGTACTACTATGTGATGATTTTTTCCCAAGCCTGGTAACTTTATACAACTGGGGACAGTTAAAACACACAAACCCAATAATTTGCAGCAGCATGATGTGCTCTTATAAGATTTAAACTAGAACAGGTTAAAATGATGTTCAACCCATCCTCAACACCACGTCTCCAAAAAGAAAAGGATATCTGGCGTCCATGTTTGTCAACTGATAGCGGTCGACGGTGAGGAGATGTAATGCGGTTCCGGTCACGGTAAACACGCTCCACCAGCCCGTGGTGCCTGGTTGTCCGACTGGTATCCAGGACAGAGTTCTAGAGTGAGCACATCAGGTCAACGAGGAAAGCAAAAAACCCTACTCATTAAAATAACAGCAAAGATGTCTTTGGGTTAATGGTGCAAATGTGTTCATTTCAAAATGAGTCAAGCCATGGGCCCCCCATACTGATGCTCGAGTTGGCAAATGTATTTAAAGATGAAAAGCCATGACAAGCAATGACATATTGTGAAATTTAGATACCGGATCAGCACTGCAGGGTAGGCCTGCTGTCTCTTGAATATCAATTTCTGTCTGAATTTTAAACCTGAATCATTATAGAAACCCTGTAAGATTATGCAGCTCTGAACTGCAGGAGATATTTTAATAGTTTTCAACTATCTGGCCATAGAAAAGCATGTATTTTTCCTCAGTTCCTAGATTAAGAATTCTCAGTCAAGCTTTCACCAGCAGTACTGACAACTGCATCCTCTGCATGTCTAGAATAACTGCCAACAGCCAAAAAAGTTACACTAGTGGAGAATAAACCATTGATTTACCATCTGAGAGAGGCTAAAGGCTCACCTGAAAAGGCAGGTCAATGTTGCCATTTCCAATCTGATTGACATTGGGCAGTGAGCCTCCATAGTACTGTCCACGATTCTGCCCTAGTTGCAAATACTGGGTCTTCTGTAACTGCAACTGTGCAAAGTAAAATTGCATGAAAGCATGAGTGAATGACTGATCTGATAAAAAAAAGTGATGCTAAAAAAAAAAAAAAGAGTGATGACTCCAGTGGTAGGAATGAAAAGACTGATGCATCAATTTACAAATGAAACACTGTGACATGGTAACTACAGCTGTTTCATAATTAAAAAAAAAAAAAAAAATCAAAGGGAGAAAGAAAATTCTACAGCAAAGCAAAAGAAAAAAAAAAAAACCCAGACAATAGCTGATGTGAATGACACCTGACTGACAACTGGAGACTCCAGGTTTACTGGCAGACGTTTCAGGTATGTAGCACACCTGACCGACACATAACTTCTTTATGAAAACAAAATCACTTACGAAAGCCACATATTGCTATGTCCACCATTACAATAACAATGTGTTGGCAGTCTTCTCTTGGTTTGTTTGTTTTTAAACCAGCTGTAGGACACTTAATGATCACCGAAACAAATGCAATGAATTGATGCTAAAATAGTGAGAAAAAAATAATCCGATACAACACCACTCCAAATTTAATAATACATATATAAATACCAGGAGAACTACCAGGACACCATGTGGATGACGGGGGGGAATTTATGCATTTACTTTTGCAATACAAAATTTGAAGTGTATAATATCCCATTCTAATCCAATTACATTTTTTCCACAAATCTGATTGGTTAATCGTGTGATATTTCAGGCCATAAAATATTGCGTAAACTGTGGCAAAATATTAAAACTGTTTCACATTTAATGTGTTACTCCGTGCCCTGTCCACGTGCATTGCTATGCAGATCTCAATAATGGTGCTGAGTGAGAGTTTGCCAACCACCATTAAACACGAAGAAGAAGTGGAGGAAAAAAAAATTTATGATTTATGATACCATACGAAAGTAGTGATGTGGATTGTGCTCACAAGATTTCCAGTTTGACATGAAGACACTGTTATCACGGTAAGCTTTAACGAACATTTTTACCAAACTATATTATGTGGATTAAGATGTAGCCTTCCGTGGTGGACACGGATCCGTGCAAACATAGAAATTGAATTACAATGGGAATAACCCCCTTGTGTCTGATGATTTGCGGACGTTAATGCTGGATTACGGTCGTTTTACCGGCTCCGCTAATGCGTTGCCAGTAAAACTCAATTTACGACTGCAAAATCCAGCATTAACTTCCGCAAATCATCAGCTACAACAGGGTTATTCCTTAATTGGTATATTAGTATCCGTCCATGTTCAACATGTGGGTAGAATTAGATCCCTGTATGTCCAATTCAGCCTGAAGCATTTGTAGTTGAATCCAATCACCAAAGGATGGCACTACTATTTTTATAAAAAATAATGCATCTACTTTTACTTGGGTAACTCAATTTACTCACAGGGGACCAGTACCATCCTATGCATAAAAGGCTTTTGACTGATGGTTTACCTTTAGTATCTCTGCAAATATTGACTATTATCATACAACCCCAATTCCAATGACATTGGGACATTGTGTGAAATGTACAACCCCTGGCAAAAATTATGGAATCACCAGCCTCGGAGGATGTTCATTCAGTTGTTTAATTTTGTAGAAAAAAAAGCAGATCACAGACATGACACAAAACTAAAGTCATTTCAAATGGCAACTTTCTGGCTTTAAGAAACACTATAAGAAATCAAGAAAAAAAATTGTGGCAGTCAGTAACGGTTACTTTTTTAGACCAAGCAGAGGGAAAAAAGTATGGACTCACTCAATTCTGAGGAATAAATTATGGAATCATCCCCAAAACTAACACCTGCATCAAATCAGATCTGCTGGTTAATCAGCATCTAAAAAGGAGTGATCACACCTTGGAGAGCTGTTGCACCAAGTGGACTGACATGAATCATGGCTCCAACACGAGAGATGTCAATTGAAACAAAGGAGAGGATTATCAAACTCTTAAAAGAGAGTAAATCATCACGCAATGTTGCAGAAGATGTTGGTTGTTCTCAGTCAGCTGTGTCTAAACTCTGGACCAAATACAAACAACATGGGAAGGTTGTTAAAGGCAAACATACTGGTAGACCAAGGAAGACATCAAAGCATCAAGACAGAAAACTTAAAGCAATATGTCTCAAAAATCGAAAATACACAACAAAACAAATGAAGAACGAATGGGAGGAAACTGGAGTCAACGTCTGTGACCGAACTGTAAGAAACCACCTAAAGGAAATGTGATTTACATACAGAAAAGCTAAACGAAAGCCATCATTAACACCTAAACAGAAAAAAACAAGGTTACAATGGGCTAAGGAAAAGCAATCGTGGACTGTGGATGACTGGATGAAAGTCATATTCAGGCATTGGGCAAGGTGATGATGCTGGAACTTTTGCTTGGCGCCGTTCCAATGAGATTTATAAAGATGACTGCCTGAAGAGAACATGTAAATTTCCACAGTCATTGATGATATGGGGCTGCATGTCAGGTAAAGGCACTGGGGAGATGGCTGTTATTACATCATCAATAAATGCACAAGTTTACGTTGATATTTTGGACACTTTTCTTATCCCATCAATTGAAAAGATGTTTGGGGATGATGAAATCATTTTTCAAGATGATAATGCATCTTGCCATAGAGCAAAAACTGTGAAAACATTCCTTGCAAAAAGACACATAGGGTCAATGTCATGGCCTGCAAATAGTCCGGATCTACGAGCTGTAGAGCTCAGCTCATAGGTATGGAAAGACATTCATGCCACTAATAATGTCTGAAAGGAAATGCTTTTGACAAAAACAGATTTTATTTCTGTTTATGTCCAGAGATCAAGGATCCACCATGTAGAGTTTATTATGTCCAGAGTTTAAGGATCCAGTAACCAATTTCATAATAATTATTTACTTTAAGACTCAATAAAATGATGTTCAATTTCAATGTAATCAGCTTATAAAGTGCCAAATTACAACAAAAGCCATCTCAAGGTGCCTCACACAGAATAATTCAACATAAAAAAAAAATTCAAATACCTAATTAAAAACAAAAGTAAAAGAATAAAACAAAATAAAAACTACTCATAACAAAGAGAATAAAAATAGGTTTTTGATTTCCACCCAAAGGGACCAAGAATGAAGGGGCGAATGTTTCAAGATTTGTTTAATAACTTTTGTAGAGTTGAGGTTTTTTTTGTAATGTTATTTATCTTTTCCTTAGAGATTAATGCAACTTTGCACAGATTTTTTTTGTACTAGGCAGTTCTTTGTTACCGTTCTTGAAAACTGCACAAACATACTACAGGGTCTTGTGAAAAGAATCATATGTGAGGAAACTATCATAACAGTAAAATGTTATATCAGGGTCCATGTTTTCTTGTTAAAATGTTCTACCAGCACTAAAACCAACCTCTGCTTGCACTAAGGTTGTTGGAAAGTTTTTTGTTCTCAAAAGTTGCAGAATAGAAAAATAAAGGAGTCTTGTGAAAATAATGTTTCCTTAATGTTTGTGTTTCTTTCATCTCACAATTCCTTGTCTGCAACTGAAAAAGTTTTTCTACCTGTAATATAACCTGTATCTAAGTTGCAGCAACAAGAGGTACAGGATCAGATGTATTTTACAACTCTTTTAAAGGATATGTATTTGCGAATTTCACAAAGGTTTAATTCTTGATTGCATTTTTTGAACTTGAAAATTCTTCTGTTATAAAGTTAATCAATATGAGGACAAAGCTTCAGCTTTTAGCTCATACCTTTTTTGTTTAGGGTCCAAAAAAGAACATTTTATTCATTAAAAAATAATAATAATCTCGGCTGATTTATCGGCTATCAGCAAATCAGCCGATTTATCGATTATCAGCATTTTTTTCATCCAAATATCGTTATCGGCATCGGCCTCAAAAAATTCATATCGGTCAGGCTCTAATAAAGTTTATCAGTTTGAACATTAAATATCTTGTCTTTGTGGTGTATTCAATTAAAAATAGATCGAAGAGGATTTGCAAATCATTGTTTTCTGTTTTTATTTACATTTTACACAATGTCCCAACTTCATTGGAATTGGGGTTGTAACAGAGCAAAGCTGCAGATCACCTTTAAAATTAATCAGATGACCAAATAAGGCTGTGTTCCAGCAAAAAGGAAAAACGTAGTTATATTTGTCAATGTGCATGTTGTGTGTGGTGAGACTGATGAGCATCATCAATAAATGGCAGAAGTTAGGATCCACCTGGGCCCGGTTTTATAAAGTAGTCAAATCTTCTAGTCTATTAAACTTAATTAGTCGATTATAGTTAGTCGCCCAAAATTATCCATCTAATCACCATTTCGCATCAACGGCTAAACTTGTAGAATAGCAGTCTCACATTAGTCGACAATCTCCATGGGTATAGTGGTCTCGCAAAAGCGTTTCCAAGAAATGTGTCCAATGCACGAGAGTTTTGTTTACTTCCGGGTTGGTCGTTGTCATGAACTATCCAACCACTGTTTCATTAACATTTACGAACACATACAAACTGCAGAACGACATGCTTAGCTCTTAGCCCAGCAGTTCATCATCTACATTTCTGTCAAGCCTTTATGTGCACATATCACTGCTCAGCGACACTCAGCTATTGTGAGGACTGTCACCAACACATCTAGACAGTCTGCTACAACCATGGCCAAAACCAGAGGAAGCTCTCCTTTTGGAGAAATACGAGCGACGTAGGGGTGCTCTTGAGTGTTCCATCAAGTGGGGGGTACATGACAGCCGCAATTTTTTTTTTTTTTTTTTTAAGGTAAGACTGACGTTTTGTCAGCTAAAATAAGATTAGCCTCCTCTGTACCAGGCTAAAAATGTTAGTCATGTAATGCAAAACTTTAGCCGACAAAAGGTGCTCTGACACTTGCATGTCACTTTGATGCACACACATCTTCGTGACAATCCCACCTGCTGTGTTCCCAGCTGGATGCTGCTTGTTTGTTCTACTGGATGCCATGCACTCTGTGCTGCGTATATAAAATAATTATTTCGTAGCAGACTAATCATTTTCTGTCGGAGTTGGCTGCCGAAAATGCCTCTAATCACTTCCAGAATCACAGCGGACTGCTCCAGCTGTAGCTTTTCTGTCTCTCTCACATGTGTGCGCTTAATGTGGAGAGCGCATTTGGAATAGTCTAAAAAGGTAATTATTTATCATGTTTATATTGTAATAGCTTGGTAAAACAGTTGCATGATCATTCCTTCTTGTGTGCAGCTCTAAAAGTATGTTTACAACAGATTTAACATCTTGTTATAATCAGGGCTGTGAAATGAAAATTGTGATATCTGAGGAAAATTCAAATTAAATTTTCATCTACTGATACATTTTCAACATCGCCTGGAAGAACAAATCTTAAAAAGAAAAAAAAAATAGTGTATATTTAAATTATCCTAGATTCAACCTTTCATTTGAACAGTCAATGATCATGTTGAAATAATAGAAGATGACATGGAAGTAGGACCTGGTATGATTTTCCTTTTAATTGTAAACCAAATTATGCATTAACTCAGAACAATTAAACTACATGAAATTCATGAAGACTGAAAAGACTGTTAAAGTATTTCAAAAACCGCAGCTATAGCTTGTAGAATATTTTAAAAATCAGGGTAAAATATCAATAAAACAGCTTATAATAAAAAACCACACATTCTTGTGTAAATTCCTGTAAATCGACTCAAAGCCATGTCTTTTTTCCCATGAACAAAGTCTACATTAATAAAAACTAATTTACATTGTTGCATAAATTCATGTAGCCTAAATTCATTCGAAGCCACGTCTTTTGTTTTCAACGAAAGAAAGTCTAGATTAATGAAAGGAAAAAAAGGCACATAATCTTTTCTGAAATCTGTTTGAACAGCACAATGTTTATTTTCCAGAGAGAGAAAAAAAATTCTTACCAGTTCGCTTTTCCCGTTTATCTTTCAGCTGTGTTCATGAAGCCAGCAACAATTCCACAGATTGTTGTCCTTATCAGACTTTTTCAAACCGTCTTTCTCGCCATCTTCTGTGACACAGACATGCTACAAAGTTCTTCTTTTAAAAACTTGAAAGTTCTAAAAGTTTGCGATGTCCACATGCAACTTTTAGCTAAGCTTCGCACAGGAGCCACACAGTGTCACCGCAGCAACCAAACAGTCCCGCTTTACGACAGTTGTCATAACAGCCAGGCTTTGAGTGCCGTTTATTCTCCTCGAAACTCCGCGGATCCAAGGAAACTGATTTGTATCTGTAACACACAGATCAGTGTCCGCGGACTTATAAAACTTGCATGATGTCGTAAAAAAAGAACGCTTTGCGATAAGCATTTTAAAAACTCAGTAACGATCATGATTAAAGAGTACAACACTACCACCCCCGCCGCCCTCCCCATGATGAAATCCGCAGAATTCTGCGGAGTTTCACAGCCCTGTATAATTGTTCAGATGGCCTGCGCTTTGATGTGGTGCACTGACACAATCACTCGCACTCACGTTGTGTTTTTGACTTGTTTATGCAATGTTCACGTGAAGTTCACGTCATTAATGCGTGATGGAGATTTTGAACATTTTAAAATTTTCTTTACGTGCGTGCACAAAGCCGTGCAGTTTACTATGAGTATGAGACGAATTTATGCTCATGCACGGCAGAGTGCATGCAAGAGCGCGACTCAAAGTCATGCAAGTGTCAGGGGGCCTTAAGCACTTTGTGCAATGACTAAAGTCAAAAGATTAGTCAATGAAGTGAGTTTTGTTGACTAAACAAGATTAGACTGCTTCATGAAACTGGGCCGAGGACTCTTCCTAGAGCTGGCTGCCTTTCAAAACTGAGTGATTGGGGGAGAAGGGCCTGAGTCAGGAAGGTGACCATGAACTTGATAGTCACTCTGTCAGACGGCCAGTATTCCTCTATGGAGAGAGGAGAACCTTCCAGAAGGACACTCATCTCTGCAGCAATCCACCAATCAGGCCTGTATGGTAGAGTGGCCAGATGGAAGCCACTACTTAGTAAAAGGCACATGGCAGCCCACCTGAAGTTTGCCAAAAGGCACCTGAAGTACTCTCAAATTATGAGAAACAAAATTCTCTCGTCTGATGAGACAAAAATTGAACTCTTTGGTGCGAATGCCAGGCATCATGTTTGGATGAAACCAGGCACCATCCCAACAGTGAAGCATGATGGTGGCAGCATCATGCTGTGAGGATGTTTTTCAGCGGCAGGAACTGGGAGACTAGTCAGGATTGAGGGAAAGTTGAATGCAGCAATGTACAGAGACATCCTGGATGAAAACCTGCTTCAGAGCACTCGACCTCAGACTGGAGCGACGGTTTCAGCAGGACAATGACCCTAAGCCAGTGCTTCTCAATTATTTTCTGTTATGCCCCTGCCATGACTATAAATAGTATCATTTGTCCATAAAATTGTTATAAGTACACCTCTGCATAACATTGTATCCTTATTAAAAATAAAGAAAACAAAAAAGAAAGAACTTTATATCAACTTACAGCAAAGAATAACTTTAACATTTTTTTAGTCTGTAACAGAAAAAATTGTATGACTTTGCTTGAAATTAAAAAAAAAAAAAAATTAATCCTTAAACTATAAAAAGTTTTTGACCAACTGCCATTTGATACTGAAAAACAACATTTTATAAAATCAATAAATAATAAATTCACATTGATCAGAACACTTACTCAGGAGCACAATATATAACACTTTAACAGACAAAACAAAAAATAAATATAACAATATGTGCTGATTTTTTGTGATTATTTGTTGTGATTTTTATTTAGTTTTTATTAGTTTTTATTTTTGCAGCACTTGCGTCATCCCGCATGACAGAGACCATGTTTACTGCTGCTCAGTTTAAACGATTATTTTAAAAAAATAAATAATACTGCTGCGCAACGGTGCTCACTGGTTTACTGAAGCAGCATTCAGAAAGCGGGATGATTGCTGGCAATATTTGGGATGTTTTCGCTGAAAAGAACTCAAGCAGCTTATCTGCATGATTGGGGTGTAAAGTCTTTAAGTGAATTTATTTGACTTCATGCTGTCCGCTGCCAACATGTCAAGACACAGCGGTCTTTCCTCATCTCCCACCGTAGTGCGAAAAAACCCTACATAGAGCCGCATTCCATTATGCTAGAGTCCTCAAGACTCCAAGCGCACACTCTAACAATGAAAGTGCCACTGCCACTTACTGTAGTGGATGTGTAATTACACCTTTGTCTAGTACGGGGAAGAAAAAAAAAAAGCACGTTCCTGGTCACACGCCACCCCCACCCCCTCCCCCAAGGGGGGTGCACCCCACTATTTGAGAAGGACTGCCCCTAAGCACACAGCTAAGATATCAAAGTAGTGATTTCAGGACAACTCTGTGAATGTCCTTGAGTGGCCCAGCCAGAGCCCAGACCTGAATCCAATTGAACATCTCTGGAGAGATCTGAAAAAAGCTGTGCATGGACGCTTCCCATCCAACCTGATGGAGCTTGAGAGGTGCTGCAAAGAGGAATGGGCAAACCTGCCCAAAGATAGATGCACCAAGCTTGTGGCATCATATTCAAGAAGACTTGGGGCTGTAATTGCTGTCAAAGGTGCATCAACAAAGTATTGAGAAAAGGGTGTAAATACATATGTACATGTGATTGTTTTTAATTTTTATTAAATTTCCCCCCCAAAAAAAATCTTCATATTGTCATTAGTAGGGATGGGTACTGATAAGAATTTATCGATATCTATGCCATTATCGATTCTGCTTATCGATCCGATTCCTTATCGATTCCCTTATGAATTGACCTCTTGTGAATTATGAATTGACCTCTTGTGAATTCTGTACTAAAAGTAGGCTTTACAGGTTTTCTATGTATTTCATTGAGTCTTAAAGTAAATAAATATGAAATTGGTCACTGTACCCTTGATCTCTGGACATAAATAAAAATAAACAAAATGGTGTTTCGCTTTGAAGTTATTAATTCCGACTGGATTCTATCATTCTAACTTGACTCGGCAGAGAGCCGTGCAGCGTTTGGAGCTGTGTGAACAGAACGGAGGACGATTCTCGTTTCTTTCTCGCAACAAGACAGGAGTCCCAGTGAGTAACTTTAATCTGCACAAAAGTGACTCATGATTTCACATATTCAGGGATGAAAGTGGTGAAAAACAAAAAAAGTTGAAACCTAAAATTACCGCCCAACACCACCCGCGGGAAAATGTTTGAATTCTAGAAGCTCTGAAATGCAATCCGGGACTATTCCAGACAATAAACTGCAGTGAGTGCAGCATCCATTTTGGTGAGAAAAAAAACAAACTCTCTTATTCAAATTCATTCCAGCAGTATTCTGCTCTTACTAGGATGCAGCATTTTTCTAGTTTGGCAGATAGTTCTGGAGGAAATCACTGAAAAAGTCTGGCTGCAGCCCGACTTCTGACACGAAGCAGAAAGTACAACCACATTACACACATTTTGGCATCCCTTCACTGGCTTCCTGTCCCAGTGAGATCAGATTTTAAGGTTCTGCTACTAACCTATAAAATGATTCATGGACTGGCACCTCCACACCTATCTGACCTAATTAAACCTTACGTACCGACCCGGGCTTTACTTTCTCAGGGTGCAGGACTACTTTGGGTCCCTAAGGTGAATAAGAAGTCTGCCGGTCAGAGCTTTCTCTTATCGTGCCCCTGTTCTGTGGAATGATCTCCCTGTGTCAGATTCTGTGGAGATTTTCAAGTCCAGACTTAAGATGCACTTATTTTCCCTTTCATATGGCTAGCATACTTGTACAGTTTTGTTTTACGCTTTTTACTCTTTTAATTCATTTATTAGTAATTGGCGCTGGCTGCGGCCTCAACTTTACCTAAATTCTGGGTCTTTTAGTGAAGTTGAGGGCTAGTGGCCGGCGATCACCTTAGTATTTCTCTGGTTTTCTTGTTGTTTAATGCTGACAAATTATACAGTATTTTTTGTCTTTCTGATGCCTGATTCTGTTTTTTCTCTCTGTTTAAGGTGCAGCTCCATCCAGAGATGGGAGTTGTATTTGTGTTGTCCTCCTGTCCTGTGCGTCAATAGCATTTCTTGTATATTCATCCGTGAATTGTTCTGTGAATTGTTCTGTAATTTATGTTTGTAGCATGGCCCAAGCAGAGGGTCACCCCTTTGAATCTGGTCTGCTTGAGGTTTCTTCCTCAGAGAGAGTTTTTCCTTACCACTGTTGCTCTTGGGTTGGTAAGGTTAGACCTTACCTGTGTGAAGCACTTTGAGGCAACTTTGTTGTGATTTGGCGCTATATAAATGAAAATAAATTGAAACTGGATGAAATGGAGGTGTAAGAGTCACTAGGTGTTCACAGGAAACATTTATTTCTGTATGTATGTATTTATTTATTTATGTATGTTCATTGTTAGTTGGTTTTATATTTTCTGTTGTGTTTTTATTCAGGTTCTTTTTGTCTCTTTCTCTAAAATTGTATATAATCATTAGATTAGTTATCGCTATTATTGTTGTGCTTGCTATTATTAATATATAAACAAAAATCAATTTTAAAAATTACAATTTGTAATACATTTTACTCTTACGACAACAAACGCTTGACAGCTGCAACTGCTTAATGCTAACTTTAACATTGAAAATGCCATAGACATGCTAACGTGTTAGCATCAGTCCCGTTTTTAAGTTAGAAAATACATCTATCAACTGTTTCAGAAGACCATAACAGGTCGGTTTAGCACAAAAAAGGTAAATAATACTCACAGCCATATGCTCTTTAGGGTTTTAGCGGGGGAAAGCGAAAGAAAAAAAATTAATCAATGAAGCACTGCTTCGATCTGCGAATCACTGCTTCGATTGGTTCAAGGTTCAAAGCAAAGCCGCGCTGCAGAAAAGATGATTACAGATCCACTGCAGGGTCTGTAATCAATGTAGAGAAATTTAATTTTCCTGACAAACACCCCCAAAAACAACGGCCACTCTGAAGGACCAATAAAGAAATCATTAAGTAAAAAGGTTATTGATGTCGGTGGATCGAACCATTTCTTAACGACACCCGAAAGGAACCGGTTCTTGATACTCATCCCTAATCATGAGAGAGTGCTGAGAGTTGACTTCTGAGGGGGAAAAAAAAATTATTTACTCCATTTTGGAATAAGGCCGTAACATAAGAAAATGTGGAAAAAGTAAAGCCCTGTGAATACTTTCTGGATGCACTGTATGTAGAAACCAATGTGTAGATCCAAAATTTTTGCCATCGACACTTATGCCAAGGTACATAGACTACAAGTAACTTTTCCATTTTGAGCTGCAGACTACAAAAAGCTTGTGCTAATTTTCAAGACATCACATTATATAAATTACTGCCTTCCTTTACAAATCTTTTGATACATTTTTTCCCCCAAATACTGAGGTAAAGCAACAAGACATGGGTACCACTGTCCATCATGTTGCCCTTAAATCAATTTTCGGTGTCAGTGCTGCTTTCCTTAATAGGTCAGTGTACTATTTACGCCTACATGTTCAAGATTTTTAGTTTTCACATACTTTAATAACTCAGTCAGTTTTAACAGTTGAATAACGACAATAAGAAAATATAACATAAATCACAATTTTCCAGCTTGTGGCCAATTTTGGAGTTTACATAAAGCATGTTTAAGCATATAGAAACATATCAGACTTCATATCACCCATACTCTCCACCTCAGACACAGGTGATTTGGAGACGTACGGGATGCATATCTTTTTTATGTAATTCTTCCAGTCCACTGGATGGCAACAACATGCTTGCATGTATTAAAAATCAATGGCAGTAACTCTTTTGTAATGAAATACCTGAATTATCAACCACTGTACAATAGAGCACAACAGGTCTTTTTGTTTATGTACAATTGATGCCACCCCCAAGAAAAAAGTAAATACATAAATAAAACCCAATTACCTGCCCTTTAAAGATGCTGAACCAGAATTAGGTTCCTTCATGCATATTGTCTGCTACCACTGTGTGAACTTTAAATTAAATCCATAAACTTGTTTTGGAAAGGTTGTGCTTCCAAATTTAACACATACAGTGGGGTCAAAAAGTATTTAGTCAGCCCCTGATTGTGCAAGTTCTCCTACTTAGAAAGATGAGACAGGTCTGTAACTTTCATCATAGGTACACTTCAACTATGAGAGACAAAATGAGAAAAAAAAAACAACCTGTAAATCACATTGCAGGATTTTTAAAGAATTTATTTGTAAATTATGGTGGAAAATAAGTATTTGGTCACCACAAACAAGCAAGATTTCTGGCTCTCACAGACCTGTAACTTTAAGAAACTCTTCTGTCCTCCACCTGTTACCTGTATTAATGGCACCTGTTGGAACTCATTATCTGTATAAAAGACACCTATCCACAGAGACACAAAGACACCTATCCACAGCCTCAACAGCTGCTGAAGGACACCAGGAAGAAAATTGTAGATGTGCACCAGGCTGGGAAGAGTGAATCTAAAATAGTCAAGCAGGCTGGTGTGAATAAATCAACTGTGGGAGCAACTGTAAAAAAGGAAGACATACAAGACCATTGATAATCTCCCTCGATCTGGGGCTCCACGCAAGATCTCATCCTGTGGGGTCAAAATGATCATGAGAACGGTGAATAAAAAATCCCAGAACTACACGGAGGGACCTGATGAATGACCTGCAGAGAGCTGGGACAAAAGTAACAAAGGCTACACACTACGCAGAGAGGGATTCAAATCCTGCAGTGCCAGACATGTCCCCCTGCTTAAGCCAGTACATGTCCAGGCCCGTCTGAAGTTTGCCAGAGAGCATATTGATGATCCAGAAGAGGATTGGGAGAATATCATGTAGTCAGATGAAACCAAAATAGAACATTTTGGTAAAAACTCAACTCGTCATGTTTGGAGGAAGAAGAATGCTGAGTTGCATTCCAAGAACACTATACCTACTGTGAAGCATGGGGGTGGAAGCATCATGCTTTGGGGCTGTTTTTCTGCAAAGGGTACAGGACGACTGATCCGTGTTAAGGGAAGAATGAACAGGGCCATGTATCGTGAGATTTTAAGCCAAAACCTCCTTCCATCAGTGAGAGCATTGAAGATGCAACGTGGCTAGGTCTTCCAGCATGACAATGATCCCAAACACACCGCTCAGGCAACAAGGAGTGGCTCTGTAAAAAGTATTTCAAGGTCCTGGAGTGGCCAAGCCAGTCTCCAGACCTCAACTCCATAGACAATTTGTTGAAGGAGTTGAAAGTCCATGTTGCCCAGCAACAGCCCCAAAACATCACTGCTCTAGAGGAGATCTGCATGGAGGAATGTGCCAAAATACCAGCTACAGTGTGTGCAAACCTGGTGAAGACTTACAGGAAACATTTGACCTCTGTCATTGCCAACAAAGATTATGTTACAAAGTATTGAGTTGAATTTTTGTTATTGACCAAATACCTATTTTCCATCATAATTTACAAATAAATTCTTTAAAAATCCTACAATGTGATTTCATGAATTTTTTGTTTTCCATTTTGTCTCTCTCAGTTGAAGTGTACCTATGATGATAATTACAGACCTCTCTCATCTTCCTAAATAGGAGAACTTGCACAATCAGGGGCTGACTAAATACTTTTTGACCCCACTGTATTAAACATAAATGCCCATTTATCTTCCCTTGAAGATGTAAGACCGAAATTATTTCCCCATCATGCATATCTTCATAAGCTGACCAGAGAGAAGTTTCATTGAAATCCACCAATACTTTTTGAAGGAGTTGCAAGACATACACAAACAGATTGCTATGATTTGTAAATAGCCACACCAAACTCTTTGCGCAGTGACTGGGAAGGGAAAAGAAGAAACTGAGACACGGTCCCATTTTGTGGAAACACAATGTGACAATTGCAAATATCGCAGCAACAAATTTATAACAATTTTCAAACAAAAACTTGTATTTAGTCTTCATTTTATATATTTATTAAACAATGGCAAAGGCATATTTAGCTCAGTGGCTTACTATCAGTTATCTGATTATTATGGTCATATAAACATGCTCCACTATGGGGAGCTCAGCTCGATTGGGGAAGCTCATCTCCCGTGATCTGGCTTGATTTTTTTTCACAGGGGTGCCCCAAAAATTGTGAATGACTATATGTACCAATTTGAGGAAGGAGTGAATTTCTGGATTTCAAAATGCCACAAGAAACCATCCAAAAAAATAAATAAAAGTACTTAATTCTTTCACTAAAACACCAAATCTAGGCTTGCATCTTCGATGTACCTTCTGGAAAATTGTACCTGAACTTTCGGGTCTTCTTTTTAAGAAAATCCTTCTCTATACCACTTCAACATGAAGCTGTGTAATTGGGGATACAAAACATCCTTTTAAAATCAACAATAATAATAATAAATAATAATAATAATATTAAAGCAAACAGAACTTTAGAATCTGAACAGTATCAGTATTGGCAGATATTAGGCCTGGGCGATATATCGATTTTATTGCTGAATTCGACTTTTTGTTGCAGGTGATTTAAAAAAAAAAAAAAAAAAAAAAAATTCTAATTTTTTTCTCCTCTTGCTACGGCGCACCTTTTATTGCCAGGAGCATCCATAGCTTCCCCTCCCGTTTCCTTCACACAACAACAACACGGCTACCGCTAATGAGAGCGAGTTTATTCCAGAGCAAGGAATTATACTGTCACTGGTTTGGTTTGCTGCGACAGACGTGGAACAAGTGACTGCACACTGCAACAAAAGACAAAAGACAAAAAAAAGACAAAAAAGACAAAAACAAAAAACAAAAGACAGCAGCACCACAAACTTATTCCAGCATCTAAAACAGGCATCCAGCTAGGCCTGGGCGATATATCGATAATATTGATTAATTTGAATTATTTGTTGCAGACGATTTAAAAAATAAAAAATTCGAGTTTTTTTCTCCTCTTGCAGCGGTGCACCTTTTTGTCCCCAGGACGTTCCATAGCTCCCCCCTCCCCATCCTGTTTCCTTCACACAATAACAAACATGGCTAACCACTAATGGAGAGCGAGTTTCGTCAGTGGTTTGAGACTGCTGTGACAGACGTGGAACAAGTGACTGGACGCTGCAAAGTTTGTCTAAAGCCACGGTTCTCCCCAGACAATAGAACAACGGCGTAGTGCCATTTTATTTTTGTTTAATCCAAGCCAGTCTGTTTGTGCTGATCGGACTGCTGTCTGCTCATTTTAAAACTTTTATGATGTTGTAAAACGTGCACTCAATATTAGTAAGTAAGTAAGTAAATTTATTTATATAGTGCCTTTCACAGACATAAGGCCATGTACACACGTTGTCGGGTATTTGTAAAACCGAATATCTTACCCTTTCAGTTTGGGGAAAAAAAACTTCATCCACACTACGTTGTTTAAAAAAAAAAAAAATCCATCCACTTCAAACCGTATAAATGTGTTGTAATTAGTCTGACAAACCTTTGGGTGGTGGTACTGATTAAAATTCTATCCAATCAGGAGCCTTACACGTTTAATACTGCCAGGAACACTCCTGGCCAGTAGATGGCAGTAGCGGCCTTGAAAAAATGTCAAACAAAATTCCACATAATCCGTGTCTGATACATTTAAGATGCATGGAATTTAACAAACGCAAATACACTAACGTCTATAAACCCAAAGAATATATTCACAAGAGTTTTAGGCACTCGAGTTTAATGCTGTTATCTGTGGACCCTGAACAGAGTGTCTGAAATGCATTTGTCCTGTCGTGAATGTCTGAGATTACCTTATGCTACCCATAATGCACTGCTGCCTGGCACAGCATGTGCTCACAAAACCTTAAAAATTAGCACATTCCTTTAAATTGGAAAAAATATATCTGATATTTTCACTTTATAAACTTCAGACATGACAATAATTTTAAATAACTTGTCTAAAATGAGTGGTTAAAATTTGAACCATAAGTTAAACATGTATGCCTCTGGATGAATTGGTGACATTGCGATTATATTAGTATGGTGTTAAAGGAAATGACTCTTTTTTTTTTTTGGTCACCAGTTCTCCTTTGCTTACAGACGATAGAGTGGTTTCTGTTTGCAGAGGATAGAACAACATGCCTATTAGGAAACTTTTAACAGGTAGGTCTCAATAGCTTTAACAGTTTTAAAAATGTTTTTTACTGTTCAGCTTAGTTTAGTACGTTATCAGTCTAAAAGTTATTGGACGGTAATTCATCGTAAGATAATTAGTCCGATGATGGTTTTTAAATTTATCTAAAAAGATAATCCGATAATGAAAACATTATCTTCGATAATTATCTGTTATCGGATTACCGGAAGTGTGCCCACCACTGTGTCACCCACGGGATTCAAACCTGCACCTTCCTAAAGCTCCAACTGCCCATTGGAAACTTTACCAGTGACCTACCATCGCTGTCCTGTGACAGGTGCTAGAAACTGCCTCATATCAGGAAGCACATGGATGTATTAAAAAATAATAATAAAAATGAAGCACCATATAAAAACATCACATTTTATTAAATCCCTCTCATCAAGCGGGCAATACAAATATGATCTGTCTGTTCCTCTGTAGATGACCCATGGTCACTCACGCACAGTCATGAAATCACTTACCTGAATGAGAAGCAGTTCGCTCATCTCATTCATGTCCACATCTGCTGGCGCCATGCACAAGACACGCCTGTCGGCAGGACAAGTGTGTCTTGTGCATGGTGTGCCACAGGACACCGTGTCATGTGGAACAGAGCTCACGTGGGTCACGTCAGATCGCCTGCTGCGTGTTATGATCTGATGGTCCGTTTCAACCTGGGGGCAGCGTGTCCATGTGCGCGCGCTCACTCGCTGTAGCCCGTTGCTACAGTGATATATGTTTTTATTTATGTCCACTTGATGACAGGAAACAGACACACGCACGTCACAGTGGTCAGTTGTTACTCCATGTCCATCCAAACATAGTACTGTCCAGCTGGGATGTCCAGAATAACAGATTTCCACAGCTGCTTCAATGGGCAGCCACACCTCCTGTCAGTTTCTAGTGCATACACCAAAGCCACACTCGTGGGACACTTAGACAAATTTCACTGCCAGTACAATAATGCAGACTGTTGTCATGCCAAGAATGCGAATGGCCACACATTTTCTAAGTGCCATGCGAGCGGTGTTAGATGGCCGTGCGTATCACCTGGAATGTGGCCGAAACCTGCCGCGAGAGGGTTCGATGGACTTGTACAGCACACACTGTCTGCCAGCTGCTGGTGTGTGCAAATAATTGTAGCAACAGGTGTATGACGCATTGGAAGCAGCTACGAAATTACACAGTTTGCATCCGAGTCCCGCTTCATGCGCAATTTGACCAAATTCGCACTATGTGTAAAGGGGCCCTTAAGAAAGAACATCTTGAATCTAAGTTGTTTTTATTCTTATTTTTACACACACACACATATATATATATATATATATATATATATATATATATATATATATATATATATATATACATATACACACACACACACACACTTGAGGACTGTGTTATAGTTGATAAAAATACATTCTTCAGTCATTTTAGTATACTATTACATGTAAAATTAAAGACATCTTCAAAAGTACACCATATGAATTTCATATTTCAAAGGTACCTTAACTGATTTTTCTGCCCAAAGATGTCCTACTTGCTTTAAGTTAAGGAGAATCCAAAACAAACCAACAGACCAAATAGTAAGTCACTTCAACTACTCCCTGGTGGTTTTGGGGTCATCACAGCAAATCAGGGGTGGATCTGCATGTTGATTTGGAAAAAGGTTTACACCAGATGCCCTTCCTGATGCAACTCCATGTTACATGTGACCAAAATGCCCACTTAATGACAAAAGTCAAGTGAAAACTGATCTACCCGTCCCCATTATTACACAGGTAGCAAGCTTTATATATATATATATATATCTCATCATCATTACTGTTCTGAAATGTGCTTCACAATCAGAGCATTTTAACATAAAAGCAAACCCAGCATCAGAGGGAAGACGCGTACTATAAATGTATAAGTCCTGACAGACAGCATTATTACATTTAAAAAAAAATAATAATAATAATAATAATAATAATAATAATTAGAGAAGTCGTAAACATCAATGCAAAGAAGGTGCATCCAGTTTCTGACACACCACAGTAACAAATCTCAGCTGGCAGCGGTGGATTTACCGCTTTGAAATGCCAGTGTTCACTTCAGATAGTCGTCTCAGAAAACCCGGTGAGGATTGTCCCATTTTAGCTTCGAGCAAAAAATGTAGCTACCATAATATAAATCGATTTCAGTTTGTTTTTAATTAAGTTTGATCAACATTGTTCAACACACACACACGAACAGAAGACAGGTGCAAAATGGATCACAGCAGCATCAACGCTGCTCGTTTGCAGCGTGTTACAGCTGAATAATGTTAGCAGTAAATCAATCTCTGCATGTCGAACGTAACCCATTTCTAACATACAGTTGCAGCACCGACGTGTTTTTCAGTGATAAACGTCAACATTCACTTTAGCGTGCTGAGATTTAACAGTATGTAGCTAGCGAACGCTGCGGAGCTAACAGCGCAGCAACATGTAAACAGCGGGAATTTGACAGTCTTACCCGGGCAGCTCTTGTGATATTCAAGTCCTTCATCACCTCTTCGAATGCGGCCGTCTCTTCCGCCTGTTTCTGGTTATGCAAAGCGATTTTTTCGCTAAATTTGCGAGGATTGTTAGAGGACGCCATCTTTCTTCTTCTTGTCAATGGAATTTTACGTTACGGGCCACGCAGGGCTGCGCTGCTGACGTCATTACGCACAGTTCACGCCGCCCGTGGAGAGATTGCAATTATTTTCATAATGATTAATCTGTTGAAATTTTTTATCTTCCCAAGTTTTGCAAGATATGTTACTCGGTATGTTTATATGTATGTTTTTTTGTTCTTGTTGTTTGTCATCATTGCATTTTTCAGCTTTACTTCACTCTGTAGCACACAGTTTACATTGCAGAAGCTTGCAACTTCACAGATAGCAGCCCAAGCAAGATACAAAAGGAGGAAGGTCTGTCCCCCCTGTTGGTTTGCTCCTCCCTGGCCTCCACTGCTCCTCTGGGACTGCCCGCCTCCTCCTGTCCCGTGGTTTCCCTAGCACCTCCGCAGGATCTGGGGTTGGGCTGGGGGCCTGGTGGGGCCCGTGTGGGTGGCCTCCTCCCCTTGCCGTGCCTCTCCCTCCGCCTGCTGCTTGGGGTTGGGCCTCACATGTCACACCCTTTTAATGCACTTCACCAGGTTAGCACCTGCATGCACATCATATTGGGTTGTAAATAGCACATTGTAGGGTTCACATGATTTGCGGTAGGGTGCTGGGGATGGGTTTGCAGGGCAGTCTGTGGCGCAGCTGTGCGCTGCAGCCTTCCACTGCGATCTCCATCCACCACCCCTGCCTTGCAATTTTAATGCACATACCTTCCTTCTACACGTTTAGTAAACACCTTCACCAATTTAGAGTCAGGGTCACTAGGCGGTGGTGGGTTTGCAAGGCTGGCTGTGGCACAGCGGTGTGCAGTGGCCACCCACGGCAGTCTGCCACCTGCCGTCTCTTGCCCTGCTTTTAATGCAACACTTTATCTTTGCACACTTAGGGGGTCATACACAGCAAGGGAGATTAATTGTAACAACTATGGTGGGGTTGGTAGGTTGGGTGAGTGTGGCACATGGGGTTGGCCCCGGGTGGCTGTGGTCGTCTGGGGCTCTGGGGTAGGGGGTCTGCCTCGCTGTTTCTCCTTGGTCCCCTGGCCCTGCTCTGGGCCTGTGGGGCCCAGGGTCCCGTGGCCCATTGTGGGGTGGGGCGTAGGTGTTGGCACTGGGGGGGTGGGCGGCTGCTGGGGTGAGGGGGGGTCGTGGTCTCTGCGGGATGGGTCTCGCTCGGGCGGTCTCCTGGTCATGGGCTTTGGAGGCTGGGGTGGGATCCGGGGTGGGGGGGCTTGGGGGCACTGCTGGCTGCGCTGGGGGGCCTGGCTGTCGGGAGGCCTTGTGCTCTTCCTGGCCCCGGGTCAAGCCTCGCCTCTTGTCTGGGTGTGGCTCGGTGGTCCCTACCTTGTGCTTTGGATTTGGTTGCGGTGGCTCCTTTGCTCCCCGTCCTTGCCGCCGCTCGCTCCCACCCTCGGGGGCCGTTGCCCGGGTGGCGTGGTTCTGGGGCTCCCCCTATTGGTGGGCCCATGCCGGCGCCGTGTGCTTCCCTCGGGTTTGGGGCAGCTCCCTGCGACCCTGTGGCACGGGGGGGGGGTGTTGTCAGGGGTGCGTTCTGGCGCCGTCGGACCGCTTCCCTGTTGGTTTGCTGACTGTGTGTAAATCATCATTGCAGACTCTTAAGTTCACATATGGAGATACCTTTCAGCACACAAGAGCATCAAGATCAAAGGTGCAGGTCAAATCAGGCTAAATTCAACAAATCAACTTTCCCGGTTGCAATTTAGTTTGCCTCCAAATTTGGCATGAATATAGTGAATGGCCTTGCACATAAGTCATGACCTGGAAAAAGTTCTCAATCTTGACCTTTAGGGTTTATCTTGAGGTCAAAGGTGAGCTAAAGTCAGTCAAATTTCAGATTTGAGTAAAACATGTCATGTAATACACCAAATTAAAGTGCTTCATGAAAGGATCCAGAATTTATGAAAACATGATGTCATTTGATGATATCACAAAAAAACTTGCAAAATTTAGATTTTTTAAGGGTGTGGCAAAGCGTGTAAGGGTGATTCTTAGACTACGGGCACTTATTATGTCCTTTGATCATATTGTATGAAAAACAGAAAAAAGGGGAAATTTCACACTTTTATAGTTATCTTTACAATGAAAGCGTGTTAAGAAATTTGTTCTAGTAGTCTATGATGACTTTTTCACCTTTTTTCAGCATCATTATATGCAAATATTGCTGTTTTGTGCTTGTCCCACACCCAGACTTTTGATCTTCAATGATAAAAATGAATGGTAAAGAAACGTTTTTTCTAATGTTTTAAAATATCTCTGAATAAAATATCAGTAAAATAATCAAAACATAATTGGGGTATTCAATGTCATACAACTGTTTGTGACTTTTAAACAAAATGTAGTTGTCCCACACTATTGCTGTAATTTCCACCACAACACTGTAATGTCCCTTTAAACAGTTTGTATGAAAGATTGTTTGGGTAGTTTCTATGGAGATAAACAGTGACATCAGAGCACATGTATATAGCGCCAAATCACAACAAACAGTTGCTCCAAGGCGCTTTATATTGTAAGGCAATGGTGTGGTGGAAATTACATTTACAAGGCCAATATCAATCAATCAATCAATCAACTTTTTTCTTATATAGCGCCAAATCACAACAAACAGTTGCCCCAAGGCGCTCCATATTGCAAGGCAAGGCCATACAATAACCATGAAAAACCCCAACGGTCAAAACGACCCCCTATGAGCAAGCACTTGGCCACAGTAGTGCCCGTAGTTAAAGAATCACCCGTAAATAAACATTGCAGACTCTTGTAAGTTCACATATAGCAGTCCTATCAACATACCTTTCAGCACACAAAAGGATCAAGGTCAAAGGTCAATGCCACAGGAAGGTCAAACACTAAATTCAGCAAAACAACGTTCTTGGTTGCAATTTGTGTTTTTTTGCCTCCAAATTTGGCATGAATATAGTGAATGGCTTTGCCGGTCGGTCCCTCTTCATGGTGGTCGCTCCTCATGGTAGTCTCTCTTGTTCATCTTTTGGGCAAGATACCCGTCACGCTCAGGGTGACAGTTTTCATTTTATGATTTGTCGTGTAGACAAATAAATGTCATGAACATATTAAATAAAAATGACTCTCTATTCTGGTCATTCACAGACTAAGGACACATCTGTGTGTGGACCACACATAAAAATGTTACTGGGGCCATATTGATCAAATCTATTTTAGGTATTGTTACACAAAGGATTTCAGGTGTAGCGGCTTGCTCTGCGTTGTGTTTGACTCCTCTCACTAGCTCCCCTAGGGACACGAATTCACGATTTTCTGCATGAAGGCAGACACTCTGTCCAGTCCACTAAAACCCGGGCTCTGGCCTAAGTGGCCAAAGTATCTCTTGGCTGTCGGGGGAATGAGGCCTATTGACTACCACATGCAGAGCGACTCCTGCTAGCCTCCGTTACATTCAGTGCCCCTCAAACCTCACTCCCATCTGTGTCACAGCACCAATGTAGCAGTTGACTCATGTTGTGATTCCTCCTGCTTGCTCCTCTTTGGACACAAACTCACACTCTTTGGCATGGGAGGCACACACTCTGTCCAGGTGGCTAAAACCTGGGCCCAGTTTCATAAAGCAGTCTAACCTTTTAGTCTGTTAAACTTACTTAGTCAGTTATGTTTATTCACCCAACATTATCCATCTAATCACCGTTTCACATAGACGGCTAAACTTGTAGATTAGCCGCCTTACGTCAGTCGACGATTTTCACGGCATAACGGCCATGCAAGTGCCACTGCAAAGAAACACCTCCAATGTGTGCGAGAGTTTTGTTTACTTCCGGGTTGGTCATTGTCATGAACGAGCCATCCTTTGTTTCATTAACTGGTTTTATTAACATTTACAGACACATACAAACTGCAGAACAATGTGCTTAACCCTTAGCCTAGCAGTTCTTCTTCTACACTTTCATCAAGCCTTTTTCTGCACGCAATGCTGCTCAGGGTAATAGCGATCCCCAGTGGCTAATGTGTGAACTCTCACAAACACATCATGACAGTTGTCTGCTACAACCATGGCCAAAATCAGAGGAAGCTCTCCTTTTGGAGGAATACGAGTGACGTAGCGGTGCTCTTGAGTGTTTCATCAAGTGGTGGTACATGATAGCCGTCATTTTTTACATAACACACTGAAGTTTTGTTGACTAAAATAAGATTAGCCTCCTCTGTACCTGGCTAAAAACTTTAGTCGGGTAAGGTGAAACTTTAGCCGACTAAGTGCTTTGTGCAATGACTAACATGAAAAGATTCGTCAATTAAGTGAGTTTAGCTGACTAAAGATTAGACTGCTTTATGAAACCAGGCCCTGGGCTCTGGCCTGAGTGGCCAGAGAATCCTTTGACTGTCGGTGGAGTGAGGCCTGTTGACTACCGTATACACAGCAACTCCTTCTGGCCTCCCTCACACATGCACTGGTATCAGCAAAGGGATTTGACAGTAAAAATGTCAATAAGTGGGTGGGTTAATATATCCTCGAGTCCCTTCATTGAGAGACTAGCATCAGCTCAGAACATGGCGCCATTTTGGGTCCAACTGTTCTGAACTACTGAATAAACCTTTTGTTTTCAACATTTTTTAAAATCAGTTAACCACATACAGCAAGCCATCCAGGTACTATCCAAATAAATATAAAATAGCTAAGCTATAAAATTTACAATTGATGATGATTTAGTTAATGCCTGATTTATGCTTCTGCAGCTCTGTAACTCCATGTCATGCAATGACAAGTGTGAAAGTTAAAAGTTCTCTGGCACTGGATTATGCTTTATTATGGACTATCCGAGAAATTGTGCATGAGCTGGACATGCCCCAACATGTCCTGTGAGGCTTCATCACGGCGTTGCTTTGCGCCATGCGGCTCCACCGCGACGCGCGGAGTTCCTCCGCTCCTCTTTCCATGACAAAAACTCCTGTAACAGTGGAATGTGCCGTTCATTTCTAAACTGGATGCTGTCTTGATCCGGTATGTCGTCTGACTAGAAAAACAACAAATACAGTATAATTTTTCCGCATTAACCAACAAGAAAAAGAGGAGAAATACTAAGGTGAGCGCTGGCCACTAGCCCGAAGCTTCACTACAAGACCCAGACTTTAGATGAAGTTGAGGCCACGGCCTGTTCTCTTTACTAACAAAATGAATTTAAAAGGGTAAAAATCATAGTGACATACGAGGTCTGTCCATAAAGTATAGGTCCTTTTTATTTTTTTCAAAAACTATATGGATTTCATCATATGTTTTTACGTCAGACATGCTTGAATCCTCGTGCGCATGCGTGAGTTTTTTCCACGCCTGTCGGTGACGTCATTCGCCTGTGAGCACTCCTTGTGGGAGGAGTCGTCCAGCCCGTCGTCGGAATTCCTTTGTCTGAGAAGTTGCTGAGAGACTGGCGCTTTGTTTGATCAAAATTTTTTCTAAACCTGTGAGACACATCAAAGTGGACATGGTTCAAAAAATTAAGCTGGTTTTCAGTGAAAATTTTAACGGCTGATGAGAGATTTTGAGGTGACACTGTCGCTTTAAGGACTTCCCACAGTGCGAGACGTTGCACAGCGCTCTCAGGCGGCGTCATCAGCCTGTTCAAGCTGAAAACCTCCACATTTCAGCCTCTATTGATCCAGGACGTCGTGAGAGAACAGAGAAGTTTCAGAAGAAGTCGGTTTCAGCATTTTATCCGGATATTCCACTGTTAAAGGAGATTTTTTTAATGAAAGACGTGTGGACGGGTCCGCGCGTCCGGACGCAGCCAGCGCGGAGCGGCGTCACAGGAAAAACACCTCCGTGTTGATAACCATTTGTAAAATCCAGGCGGCTTTTGATGGCTTTCAGTGGAGTGAGTATATGAGAAATTGTTTAACAGCTGGACATGTTCCAACTTGTCCTTAAGGCTTCCAACGGAGGTGTTTTTCCTGTGGCGGAGCGTCGCGGCAGCTGCGAGCCGACGCGCGGACCCGTCCGCACGTCTTTCATTAAAAAAAATCTCCTTTAACAGTGGAATATCCGGATAAAATGCTGAAAACCGACTTCTCTGAAACTTCTCTGTTCTCTCACGACGTCCTGGATCAATAGAGCCTGAAATGTGGAGGTTTTCAGCTTGAAACAGGCTGATGACGCCGCCTGAGAGCGCTGTGCGACGTCTCGCACTGTGGGAAGTCCTTAAAGCGACAGTAAATCTCTCATCAGCCGTTAAAATTTTCACTGAAAACCAGCTTAATTTTTCGAACCATGTCCACTTCGATGTGTCTCACAGGTTTAGAAAAAAGTTTGATCAAACAAAGCGCCAGTCTCTCAGCAACGTCTCAGACAAAGGAATTCCGACGAGGGGCTGGACGACTCCTCCCACAAGGAGTGCTCACAGGCGAATGACGTCACCGACAGGCGTGGAAAAACTCACGCATGCGCACGAGGGTTCAAGCATGTCTGACGTAAAAACATATGAATGAAATCCATATAGTTTTTGAAAAAAATAAAAAGGACCTATACTTTATGGACAGACCTCGTATGCCAGTATGCTAGCCATACAAAAGGGAAAATAAGTGCATCTTAAGTCTGGACTTGAAAGTCTCTACAGAATCTGACTGTTATATTGATGCAGGGAGATCATTCCACAAAACAGGGGCACAATAAGAGAAAGCACTGTGACCCGCAGACTTTTTATTCACCCTACGGACACAAAGTAGTCCTGCACCTTGAGAACGCAGAGCCTGAGCCGCTATGTAGGGTTTAAGCAAGTCAGCTAAGTAGGGAGGTGCTAGTCCGTGAATATTATGGGTTAGTAACAGAACCTTAAAATCTGATCTCACAGGGACAGGAAACCAGTGAAGAGACACCAAAATGTGTGTAATGTGGTCAAACTTTCGGCTTCCTGTCAAAGTCTGGCAGCAGCATTCTGAACCAGCTGGAGACCCCTAATGCTGGATGGCGGTAAACCAGAAAATAGAACATTGCAGTTGTCCAATCTAGAAGCAACAAATGCATGAATCAGGGTCTCATCATCAGCCATAGACAGGAAGGGATGAATCTTCACTGTTTTGGAGGTGGAAGAAAGCAGTTCTCATAATATCTCAAATGTGAGGTCAAAGGACAAAGTACGGAAAAATAAGCCCGAGGGTCCTCACTTTGTCAGTGTGATTGATGTATGGCACACAATCCTAGGCTAAGCGTTAGCTGGTCAAATTGATGCCGATGTCTCACTAGACCAAGAACCATCATTTCAGTCTTATCAGTTTAACGTAGTAAATTGCTATAGACATCCAGAATTTCACTTAACTGATGCAAGGCAACCTTCTAAGGATTTTATGTACTGTAAAACTGATCATCATCAGCATAGCAATGAAAGGTAATCCCAAAATGCTGCAATATGTGCTATATAAAGAGGTGCTTGCTATATAAAGGAAGAAAAGCAAGGGGCCTAAGACGGACCCATGTGGAACCCAAAATTTCATGTCACTAAGGTTAGAGGTAGTGTTATTGCACAAATCACGGTGACACCGACTGGTCAGATATGATGTCAGCCATGCAAGGGCATTACCAGTAATCTCAAAATGATTATCCAGTTTATAGAGTAGAATATGATGAGCCACAGTATCAAATGCAGCACTAAGATCTAACAGCACCAGAACCGTAGTGGTGTCCGAATCCATTGCAAGCAGATCATTCACCACTTTAGTGAGAGCTGTCTCTGTGGAATGATATTTTCTAAAAGCAGACTGTAGTGGCTCAAAAAGATTATTCTCAGTAAGGTGGTCTACAAGCTTCTGTGAAACCACTTTTTCCAGAATTTTAGAGCAAAATGATAGATTTGATATCAGTCTATAGTTTTTCAGCATACTAGGGTCAAGATTAGATTTCTTAAATAATGGTTTAATCATTGCAGATTTGAAACATTTAGGAACAGATCCAGAGATTAGATAGATAGATAGATAGATAGCTTTATTTATCATTGTCATGACAACAACGAGATTTGCACACTCACATACCACAGACAAACCGCAATTAAACCACAATTATTACTTGTTCACTGTAATAATGGCACACATCAGAAATTAAGACAACACATATACATTTGACATTGTTATGTGCACTAAAACTTGAACAGTCCGTTTTCCCAATTGAGGCAATGTGGTGTGTTACAGCCGCTGCAACCTTGAGTCGCGCCGCCAGTTGGCCAGCTTGGGAAAGTGACGTTGACGGCGCCGGAGAGGGGAGGTGTTGATCAGGGAAGGGAGGGGGGTGGGGGGAAGGGAGTGGAACCATGCTTCAGAAGTCTGTAAAGTCTGATGTTGATATTGTCTGTGGGTTGAGATATGAAGCGCCAAATATCTCACCAAGGCCACATTCCTCAGGAGAAAAACAGTGGGCAATTTGACCTTGATTATGGCTCACAGCAGTGAAAAGCACTTTTCGAAGCTTCACTCGAAACCAAAACCAATTGTAAATTAGGAATATTCCCAATTATGAATTAAGAATATTTGCCGGCCTCCGAAACCTTCAGCTTCAACTGCAAGGCACGCATCAGCTCCAAGGTGTCATCCACTTTGCGTCTGAGTTCAATAGTCATCGCAGTCTGAGAATGCACTGCCTTGCCAACCTCGTTAATCATGACGGCCAAGCGAGGGCCCGTGGTTCTTGATGCTGCCATCTTGCCAATTTTCCGGTAGATCAGGGCAGCACATAAGCCAAAAAGTGCCAGCCCCACTACCATGAGAACCTTGTGGAACTCCATAATTAACTTTAGTCTATGAAGAAGATTCCCCTTTTACATGAACAAATTGTAATCTATTAGATGAATATGATTCAAACCACCGCAGCGCAGTGCCTTTAATACCTATGGCATGCTCTAATCTCTGTAATAAAATTTTATGGTCAACAGTATCAAAAGCAGCACTGAGGTCTAACAGGACAAGCACAGAGATGAGTCCACTGTCTGAGGCCATAAGAAGATCATTTGTAACCTTCACTAATGCTGTTTCTGTACTATGATGAATTCTAAAACCTGACTGAAACTCTCAAATAGACCATTCCTCTGCAGATGATCAGTTAGCTGTTTTACAACTACCCTTTCAAGAATTTTTGAGAGAAAAGGAAGGTTGGAGATTGGCCTATAATTAGCTAAGATAGCTGGGTCAAGTGATGGCTTTTTAAGTAATGGTTTAATTACTGCCACCTTAAAAGCCTGTGGTACATAGCCAACTAATAAAGATAGATTGATCATATTTAAGATCGAAGCATTAAATAATGGTAGGACTTCCTTGAGCAGCCTGGTAGGAATGGGGTCTAATAGACATGTTGATGGTTTGGATGAAGAAACTAATGAAAATAACTCAGACAGAACAATCTGAGAGAAAGAGTCTAATCAAATACCGGCATCACTGAAAGTGTTGTGAAAGTGTCGTGACACGGACCCACAACAGGGGGCGTTAATGAACGGACAATGGATAAGCCAAAAGTAACAATTTAATGTTGTGAATCGCACAACGACGTACAGACAATAACAATATGGTGGACTGTCAATTATACACAAAGTGACGTGTGGGCAGGCTCGATGATAGAAGACGCCTGGCGAGAGAAGAGCCAGATCCCACACAGCTTCCACCACCAACGGAGCTGAAGAACACCGGAGCCGCCAAGCCCTGCGCCCCAGGTGGCCGCTGTCTTCAGCAGTCAGACCCGGTACTGCTGGCAGAGAACAGAGACAGTCCTGATGAGTGTGAGTTCGCACACTCAGTAATCCCACAGTCTGTATACAGTAGGAGGGAAACCTCCACCTCCAATCACACACTCGTGCAGCTCCTGTCTAACCATTTATCTGGTTGGGGTGTGAAGCGAAGCTGTCACTGATCACACCAAACGCCAATCCCACAGATAAGGCAACACCCACAGGAAAATGGCTGCAAAGAAGATCAGACTATTAGTCAGTGTTAAGTACAGCAGAGAATATCACCTGAATGGTAGCTGATTTCTCGGCGAGGAGGTGGAGTTGGCAGTCCGGCCTTTATGGTGATGGTGATGAGATAATGAGTGACAGCTGGTGCTGATGATGAGTGACAGCTGTCACTCCCAGTGGCTCCGGTGCCCTCATCGTGGCTTGAAGCCCGCACTCCAAGCAGGGCGCCATCTGGTGGTGGTGGGCCAGCAGTACCTCCTCTTCAGCGGCCCACACAACAGAAAGCAGCACAAGATAACGATACGTGACTTTGGGATGGTTATGAGTAATTTTTCTCTAATAGTTAAAATTTTATTAGCAAAGAAAGTCATGAAGTCATTACTAGTTAAAGTTAAAGGAATACTCGGCTCAATAGAGCTCTGACTCTTTGTCAGCCTGGCTACAGTGCTGAAAAGAAACCTGGGGTTGTTCTTATTTTCTTCAATTAGTGATGAGTAGTAAGATGTCCTAGCTTTACGGAGGGCTTTTTTTTTATAGAGCAACAGACTCTTTTTCCAGGCTAAGTGAAGATCTTCTAAATTAGTGAGACGCCATTTCGTCTCCAACTTACGGGTTATCTGCTTTAAGCTGCGAGTTTGTGAGTTATACCACGGAGTCAGGCACTTCTGATTTAAAGCTCTCTTTTTCAGAGGAGCTACAGCATCCAAATTTGTCTTCAATGAGGATGTAAAACTATTGACGAGATACTCTATCTCACTTACAGAGTTTAGGAAGCTACTCTGCACTGTGTTGGTATATGGCATTAGAGAACATAAAGAAGGAATCATATCCTTAAACCTAGTTAGCAGCGCTTTCTGAAAGACTTCTAGTGTAATGAAACTTATTCCCCACTGCTGGGTAGTCCATCAGAGTAATGTAAATGTTATTAAGAAATGATCAGACAGAAGGGATTTTCAGGGAATACTGTTAAGTCTTCAATTTCCATACCATAAGTCAGACAAGATCTAAGATATGATTAAAGTGGTGGGTGGATTCATTTACATTTTGAGTAAAGCCACTGAGTCTAATAATAGATTAAATGCAGTGTTGAGGCTGTCATTCTCAGCATCTGTGTGGATGTTAAAATCGCCCACTATAATTATCTTATCTGAGCTAAGCACTAAGTCAGACAAAAGGTTTGAAAATTCACAGAGAAACTCACAGTAACGACCAGGTAGACGATAGATAATAACAAATAAAACTGGTTTTGGGACTTCCAATTTGGATGGACAAGACTAAGAGTCAAGCTTTCAAATGAATTAAAGCTCTGTCTGGGTTTTTGATTAATTAATAAGCTGGAATGGAAGATTGCTGCTAATCCTCCGCCTCGGCCCGTGCTACAAGCATTCTGGCAGTTAGTGTGACTCGGGGGTGTTGACTCATTTAAACTAACATATTCATCCTGCTGTAACCAGGTTTCTGTAAGGCAGAATAAATCAATATGTTGATCAATTATTATTCATTTACTAACAGGGACTTAGAAGAGAGAGACCTAATGTTTAATAGACCACATTTAACTGTTTTAGTCTGTGGTGCAGTTGAAGGTGCTATATTGTTTTTTCTTTTGAATTTTTATGCTTAAATAGATTTTTACTGGTTGTTGGTGGTCTGGGAGCAGGCATCGTCTCTACGGGGTTGGGGTAATGAGGAGATGGCAGGGGGAGAGAAGCTGCAGAGAGGTGTGTAAGACTACAACTCTGCTTCCTGGTCCCAACCCTGGATAGTCACGGTTTGGAGGATTTAAGAAAATTGGCCAGATTTCTAGAAATGAGAGCTGCTCCATCCAAAGTGGGATGGATGCCGTCTCTCCTAACAAGACCAGGTTTTCCCCAGAAGCTTTGCCAATTATCTATGAAGCCCACCTCATTTTTTGGACACCACTCAGATAGCCAGCAATTCAGGGAGAACATGCGGCTAAACATGTCACTCCTGGTCCAATTGGGGAGGGGCCCAGAGAAAACTACAGAGTCCGACATTGTTTTTGCAAAGTTACACACCGATTCAATGTTAATTTTAGTGACCTCCGATTGGCGTAACTGGGTGTCATTACTGCCGACGTGAATTACAATCTTACCAAATTTACGCTTAGCCCTTAGCCAGCAGTTTCAAATTTCCTTCAATGTCGCCTGCTCTGGCCCCCGGAAGACAATTGACTATGGTTGTTGGTGTCGCTAACTTCACATTTCTCAAAACAGAGTCGCCAATAACCAGAGTTTGATCCTCGGCGGGTGTGTCGTCGAGTGGGGAAAAACGGTTAGAAATGTGAACGGGTTGGCGGTGTACACGGGGCTTCTGTTTAGAACTACGCTTCCTCCTCACAGTCACCCAGTCGGCCTGCTTTCCCGGCTGCTCGGGATCTGCCAGAGAGAAACTAACGGCGGCTAAGCTACCTTGGTCCGCACCGACTACAGGGGCCTGGCTAGCTGTAGAATTTTCCACGGTGCGGAGCCGAGTCTCCAATTCGCCCAGCCTGGCCTCCAAAGCTACGAATAAGATACACTTATTACAAGTACCATTACTGCTAAAGGAGGCCGAGGAATAACTAAACATTTCACACCCAGAGCAGAAAAGTGCAGGAGAGACAGGAGAAGCCGCCATGCTAAACTGTCTAAGAGCTAGTAGCTGCGCTAAGCTAGCGGATTCCTAAAAACACATAAAGTGAATAATGTGTAAATAATTTAGAGGTGATTCAGCAGAGGGAGTGCTTTAGTTAAGGCACGTGAAGATTACACTGTGAAACAAAACGTTATCTAGTTATCCAGATCAATCTAACTGCGCAGATTAAACAGCTAACAGATACAGCAAAACACCGCTGTGCTCCGGAACAGGAAGTGATAAAATACCGCAGTGAGAGCCAACCACCAGTAGAGGCAAGTAGATTCTGTTTTTTCTCTTTATCTGAGGTGTGGGTGCATCCAGAGATGAGTGTCGTGTCTACTTCTGCAACCATCCTGTCCTGTGCACCGGCAAAATTTCCTGTATATTCATTTTGTAAATTGTTCTACTTGATAGTCCGGCGGCTAAGGGACAAATTTTAGTTTTTCATGAACTTTTATACAAAAGCTCCAAAACTTTATCAGAGGTACTTTATAGTGTCCTGAAGTATATAAGATCGGGAGACATTGAATCCATAAACGTCTACACTCTAAAAACTTGGGTTTAAGAGAATAACCATTTTCAGCCTTCTACAGCATATAATTCATGACAAACTCTTATCCAAATGTCTTTTTAAGTTCATAATATAAACTTGAAAGTTATGAAAAATGTATTAAGGCTAAGTAGGGATGCTTCAAATGTACTTCAGTGTACTTACACTCTTAGAAAAAGCGTTAATCTAGGGAAAGTGACTACATATTGTCTAACTCATTGTGAATATCAATATACCTATGCAATATAGCTGTTTGCGAGCATAGGGCAAAGGAAAGATGCTACTCATGCACTCTAACATATCAGATCACTGGCCCCCTACATAATAACCATATGATCGTATTGTCATATGAATAGCAAAATATACACTGTATTATAACCATGCAAACACCCTTTAAAAAAAACAGGATACAGGGCTAAAAATCAAATGTCTCCCGCTTTGACATGACTTAATATAACCTAAAGAGTCCCTGGACAAAGTTTGGCGCTTTTGTAAAAAAGTGCACGATTCTATCCCTTAACTGCTGGACTATGACTGATGGGTGAAGCACAGCATGAATTACTACTGCTTTCTATATCCTCCTTTGCTGGCTTTAAAAGAGGTGAACATTTACTCAGTTTGGAAGGCAGTAGTCCAGGAGGTATACGGGAAGCGTTGACTGCCTTCTGAGACACGTACCTCCAGACTCTTAATCTGGTGAACGAGACATCTTATGCTGAGCGTTCTCTTTGTCTGGCTCGAAGGACCATTTGTAGGGATGCCGAATAGTCCCTGATTATTTATTTATGCTGGATTTGGACTGTTAGAACCCTCAGCAGGTGATCAGTAAGAATCACTCCAATGTCTTTGTCCAGATCCTTTATTGCAGTTGTCTGGCAACTTATAATGTGGTTCTATGAATCAAACATAGATAAACACAAATGAGATGTAATCATTAAATCAAATACAGAAATGGTGGATATACCTAAACAGATAACACTAAGAAATATGGCAAACCCATAAAGATGGCAAATAGATAAACAGTGTCAGGTACATTTCTGTATTTTTAGCCAGTCAGCCATTTCCAAACCAACACTACCATCTACTGGCCATTGAATGCACTGGCAGTTGAAACCATGAAGGGAACTAGCCCCTGCTAATGCTATAGGCTGCTATCATGCAGTTAAGTCAACACCACATATGTGCTGGGCTAAACAGCTTATAAACAACACCAAAGACATCAAAGAATCAAAAGAAGACAAATGGATTCTCTCACTCACTTGCACTGTACGCACTGTTGCCAGAATGGCTGGTTAGGCTGATGTTGGCGAGGATTGCTGTGACTTGTAGCCCCACTCCATGTTGAGCTCCAGATGATGGCAAATGTTAGTGTTACAGTAGAGGAGAAAGAGTGCCCAATGACAGTGAGTGAAAGATCCAAATGTGCACTAGAGGGGGCCTTTTCCACACAAGTCACCTACCAGGAAGTTGTAGAGCACTTCATGCTTCCTGCTGCTGACAAACTCATACCACCTTAGCAGTGCCACAGACTGATCGACTCCATGCCACAACGCATTGCTGCAGTAATTGAGGCAAAAGGAGCCCCAACTACGTATTGAGTGTTGTACATGCTCATACTTTTCAGTTGGCCAACATTTCTAAAAATCCTCTTTTTTTTGGATTGGTCTTAAGTAATATTTTAATTTTCTGAGATACTGAATTTGGGCTTTTCATGAGTTGTCAGATATAACCATCAAAATTAAAAGAAAACACTTGAAACATATCAGTCTGTGTGTAATGAATGAATATACTATACAAGTTTCACTTTTTGAATGGAATTACTGGAATAAATCAACTTTTTCATGATATTGTAATTATATGACCAGCACCTGTAAATGAAAATAAGTTGGAAAAAAAAAAATATATATATATATTTAATATATAGATGATTTACCCTGCCCAGTCTCACTGTTTTTTTCCTTGCCCAATGTTCCATTTTGGCAATGTTCATCCTCGACCCAAAATACATAAGCATACCAAACAGCAAATCTCAGCTCTCCAGTTTGTGTGTAATCAAAGTTAAAGACACGCATGTAGGCACACATGTACACATAGACCACTTGGTTTTTAATATGATTTACTGCTCCCTTCTGGAATGGCATGAGTCCAGAATTTAATTATCAGCATCCATTGTCCAGTGTTATTGGCCAATATCCCTAATTTCTCCAAAAATATTAGTCCTATCAACTTGCCATTTTTGCAGTGTTCATGAATACACCACCCAAAATACATAAGCATACCAAATGGCAAATGTCAGTTCTCTCCAGTTTCTCTGTGATTGAAGCCATACACACACATGCACAGAGGCCACTTGGCTCATAGATGGCTATACCTAGTTGGTGGCTGACCTAGTTTGACTGGCATCAGGTGCTTTTAAAAACAGTATCGGAACATGTAACCCCATACCTATATTGATCAAAAGTTAACATCTCCTACATACCTACATGCAACATGGTAAATAAGCTGGAATTCTTAGTGTTGGAGTTATTGTCTGAAGAATGTGGATACGCTCAGTGACTCCCTCAGATTACTGGCATACAAAGCATGCTAGATACATGGAACAAATGCCAGCCAGAACATATGAGATGAAGGAAAAAAAAGAAAACAAATTGTTGGAACAACTTAAACATAAGTGCACAAATGCTTTATGGAGAGCCAAACAAATGTACCCCATAGTATTTACAGGAATTTCATTAAAATAATTTGGGCAAACTCAACTCATTTATGTTACCATTTGAAGAATTTATTTTTTTCCAGTGTGAGAGGCTTGATACAAGTGGTCAATCAGTTCATTTATGTCACTTCAGTGATTAAAAAAAAAATCCTCTAAGAATAAATGCTCAGAAGAATCTTACCAAACATTTTCTGCATAACAGCAGTCGTTTCTCTTGCTCTGGTGGCTACAACTGAGACTAAAAGGGAAAATGCAGGTCAGTGGAAACTGGCAAAATGTGGTGCCTTGTGAAGAACAGTATATTGTGAAGTTGTCAAATGCACAGATGTCAAGAGAATCCACTGATCAAATTCCCTAGAGTCATTGTTTATTTAAACAGATTGTTGTAGGAGATGACCTTTAACCTTTAAAAGCAAATGTCAGCTGGTTTGTTAAAGTGTGGGACCAAAAAAGACAATTCTTGAAATTATGCAAGGCAGTCATAATTTATTCCTTTTCAGCAAACAAATGTCATGATTTGTCGTTTAAACTAACATTCATTAAAAAGTGCCCTACACAGCCTAAACAATAACTCTGTGGAATGATACCTCATTTAATAAATTGATGAAATATGTGCCTGAGAAGCAGAACAAAAAGCCTCAACTACAGGCATCTTTTCTCTACTACACATGGAAACTTACAAGACAGAATCATGGGCTCTCACACACAGGTTAACAGTTGTGTTCAAAATAATAGTGTGTTTAGAAAAAGTGAGTAAAGCTCAAAATCCTTAAAATAGCTTTTATTTCCATACACACAAATGCACTGGGAACACTGCACATTCTATTCCCAATCAAAACATGAAGTTTAGCAAATTTGTTACTACTTTACAGAAAGTGAAGAAAAAGGCATATTGGGGTTTACACAAAAGTGTTTTTCTGTGAAAAAAAGAGGTGTCAAACAGGTGGCCCTTTAAGGACAAAGGCAGCAAATGTTGTACATGCTGGCTATAGTGCATTTCTATCTGAAAATCTGAGTAAAGTGGGTTGTTCCAGACATTGTTCAGAACAGCATACTTTAAAAAGTTAATTGAAGAGGGGAAAACATAAAAAGTGCAGAAAATGACAGGCTGCTCAGAAAAAAGAAAGATCTCAAATGCTTTAAAATGGCAACAAAACCAGAAAGACATAGAAGAAAACAAAAAACTGGTTTTCAAATGGATTGAAGAATAGCCAGAATGGCAAAGACTCAGCCAGTGATCAGCTCCAGGGTGACCAAAGGTGGTCTAATGTTACCTGTGAGTACTATAACAATTAGAAGATGCCTATGTGAAGTGAAGCTATGAACAAGAAGTTCCCCGAAGTCCAATTGTTGAAAAAACACAAAACAAAAACAAACATGTACTGAAGAGGTTATAATTTGCCAAAAAACAGATTGACTGGCCTAAATGGTGCAACATTTTATGGACTGATGAAAGCAAGATTGTTCTTTTTGGGTCAAGGGCCCACAGACAGTTTGTCAGACGACCCCCAAAAACTGAATTCAAGCCACAGTAAACTGTGATGACAGTGAAGCCCGGTGGAGCAATCATCATGATATGGTTTCTCATACTATGGTTTTGGGCCCATTTATCGCATACCGGGATCATGGATTATTCTGAATACACTAAAATACTTTAAGAAATCGTGTTACCTTGTGCTGAAGAGGAAATGCCCTTGAAATGGGTGTTTCAACAAGACAATGACCCCAAACACACCAGCAAGGAAGCAGTATATTGGCTCCAGAGCAACAAGAATAATGTTATGGAGTGGACAGCCCAATCCAGGGACCTTAATCCAACAGAAAACGTGTGGGGTAACGTCAAAAATGCTGTTTCTGAGGCAAAAATCAAGAAATGGAGAGTAAAATGTGGTCTAATTGTCCTGGGCTGAAATACCTGTTCACAGGTGTCAGAGGTTGGTCAATTCCATGCAACACAGATGTGAAGCAGGTCTCAGAAACTATGGCTATACAACTAAATATTAGTTCAGCAATTCATAGGAAATATAAATTTAAGCATTTTTCAATTTATACAGTAAATGTTTTGAGTCTGTAAAGAAAAAGGCAGACACTATTTTTTTTTTTGAACAGCCTAATATCCCTTTTTCTTCCCTTTCTGTGAAGTAATCAATTTGAGTTTGTAAAGAAAAAGCAGACACTATTTTTGAACAGTCTAATATCCCTTTTCTTCCCTTTCTGTGAAGTAATAAATTTATTAAATTGTTCGCGTTTTGACTGGGACTAGATTGTGCAGTGTTCCCAGTGCATTTGCGTGTGCAGAAATAAAAGCTATTATATGGATTTTGAGTTTTACTTACATTTTTAAACACTTATTATTTAGAACAACTGTAAGTACTTTAAGACTGTGAACCTATTTGGTGCCCATTTGTGTGTAAAAGACTGCAGATGCAAAGTATTAGAAAGCAAGCTGGAACATATGTTAATGTGTTATGCAAAGACAGTCGAATATAACACCAGAAACCATTCTAATTAAATATGATTAAGCTTTAATAAAATGATGCACATAAACCTACAGACATCTACATTCCCCTTTGACCACTACAGTGATTTATACTCAATTCCACCATGTAAGGTACTTTTAAAAATTGTGCAGTATAGAAAAAAAAAAATAGTATATGCACCAGTAACAACTGTAGTTCAAGGGTTTTTAAAATTAGGTAGATTTGTGACAGTTTGAACAAACGCTTAAAATTTAAATGTGCAAGTATTTGAGTAAAGGCAGCATGGTGGTTTAATGATTAGCACTCACTGCAAGAAGGTCATGGGGAATCAATCCCACTGCAGGGACAGGCTGCAGCCAAACCCCCGCCAATGACCCTTAATTGGAGTAAACATTTGAAGATGAGCAAGTTAGCACTTACGTTTATTGTGCTCGTCAATAGAGAAATGAATACGTGCATGCAGCATGTATTGAACAGTGAGTAGGACATGCGCACATTACAGGTGCCACAAATAACTTAGTGTCACTAGATGTTGCACACACATCAAAACACTGGCTTCTCCTCACCATTCCTCCCCAACCCTCCCCCTCCTCCATATAAGGTAAAAAACAAAAAAAAAGCAGTTGAGCTCTGAATCTAGGAAAAGCCAAACAATTAATGTTTCTAGTCTGACAACATTCATGATCACAAACATTTTTAACCTCTGAATGACCCTTTTTTGTGGGAGGAACTTCTGGAAAGCCATTACTGGCCATCCTGAATGTGCAGAGCGATGTGGAAGGTCACTATCGTCTCTTTGTAAACAAAGTGAGGAAAGGTTTTCACAGGGCAGGATGCACATGCACTAAACACACGTGTAGGACTCATATGCACACCACTCTAGTTGTGAAAAGGATACAGCTTCTATCCCAAATGGTAGCTACAGGTATGAGACATTACCACTCAGTGATGCTCTGACACTTAGCAACTACAAGAGAACCTAGGAATACCAATCAGTGAAGAACAATATATTGTAGTATTATTACTTCAGAGGACTTGCTAAAAATAAATAATGTAAAAAAAATGGTGACATTCTTTTTCAAGAACGTGTCACCATCTTTTTTTCCCCCAAAGTTGAGCCTCTTGATAACTTTGCACAGCAAACTTACTCTCCAACACAGTAGAAAATGCAAAACTCAAGTCTCTCTCTCTCACACACACACACACACACACACACACACACACACACACACACACACACACACACACACACACACACACACACACACACACACACACACACACACACACACACACACACACACACACACACACACACACACACACAGAGTGATCTGTACTTGAACTTAAATCATGCATGACATGGTGGAAATACCTCAAGGTGTTGTGTCATAGCCACAGACTGCTTATGATCATTGTTCATAGCCACTACCACTTGGAATATAGGTCATGTAACTGTACCCATGTCCTTATGAAAACAAGGAACAGAAAAGCTTGGATTATAACACACAATAGGAATGTTATTTCATTCTCTGTGCACGACACCATATTAGGGTCTGAATGCCATTTGACCAAAAGAATAATTTGGGCTTCAGTAGAGGAAACAAAAAGACTGATTCAAGGGAGTACAACACAACAGAGCATGAGCCAACAAGTTGTAAGTGCAATGACTTAGTCGAAGCACGTCAGACACTTGTGTTTATCTGTGCAATTACTTTGAGCTATTAATATTGGACATGTTGAAAACCCGTTTGAGAAGACACATACTTAAAAGAGAAGACAAATATAATTAGTTATTGTGCATTTGGTAGCTTGAAAAACCAAATAGTATACTTAAAATGTACGATAAAAATAGGCATAAATTTTGCAATCACAAAATGCTGTACAATCAAAACTTCCACCACTTTCAAAGTTGAGTCTCTTGATAACTTTGCACAACAAACTTACTCTCCAACACAGTAGAAAATGCAAAACTCGAGTCTTACACACACAGAGTGATGTGTACTTTAAACAAAAACAACAACCCCCCCCCCAGTGTTTTAACTTATTTAATGATCCCAACAATTTTAGGGCCCCATCTTCCACAAAGTACAAATCAGCACAACAGTCATTGATAGTTTCAAGCCCATGCTGATGTCATTTTCCCCATCAATGCCCATGTTCATGAAATTGCAAATGCGGTTTTGCTCACCAGGTAAGGGTGTTGACCTTAAAATGAGGTGTGGTCAGGTGTAGTGTCGGAGTAGTGCCATCATAAAGCAGCAAAATGTGACGGCTCCACACACCAGCAAAACCTATTCATTGGTTTCATGTTATGTCCAAAACACACACACACACACACACACACACACACACACACACACACACAACCAATTAAATTACTAAATCAACCTCTTTGAGTCCTGCGCCTCAGTTTGTGCTCCAATTATGCACTACATAAATATCAATGTGGAGCTGGACATGCCCCAAATGCACCTGCAACTGTGCACTTTAGACTGTGAGCTACCACAGACAGTCAAGAAAAGGCTCCAAATGACTGAATTCTTAATGCTGAGAAGTATTGTTACTATGCATTTGCCAGTAAGATACAATATACTAACAAGTGTAAGGAAGTGACAAGAAAAAAACAACACTGACTCATCAATAAAGTGCTGTAATTTTGACAGTGTGCACCTGATTTAGACTGGTATGCCCACATTAAAGCTGAAAGCCTGCACTTTATATTTTAGTCCCTTCACCAAAAATGCCAAATAGTTATTAACCCATCATCACTGGTCCATAATGTTCAGACAACAGTAGCTTTGTATTCACAGCTTGTGTTGATTTAACAATCAGTAGAAAGAACAGTGGGATCACTTCATCACAGTTGTCAGGTCACACAGTTAGCGTTGAGTTTTGTGGAAGTATAACTGGTGTACAGGCAATGCCAGCAAAGGATTCTGGGAAGTGCAAATCCCTTTCCCACTCATCTGTTTCAGTGTTGTAAACCTGTACAATACTTGTTACATTGTTGAGGTGCCAGTTGTAGCCCCCAATGATGTAAATCTTTTTGTCCAATAAGCAGCAGCCTGCCTCAGACTGTCCTGCTCGCATGGGACTGATGGAGGTCCACTGGTCATGTTCTGGAACATAATACTCAGACGCCAGCATATCGAAACAACGGTCCACGTGGTCCATACGACCACCAAAGGCATAAATGCGATCCCTGGTGCTGATCATGGCATGCAACACTCTGGGCTCGTTCATGGGAGCTCTGAAGTTCCACTGGTCAGATGTTGGGTCATAGCACTGAAGCATTTTCTTGTCATCCAAAGACACACCATACCCCCCTGAGATATACAGCTTGTCTTCAAAAGGACTGCCAGCATGACCCCAGATCCTGCGCTGCAACAGCTTCACATCAGTCCATTTATTCTTCTTTGGGCAGTAACGCTCCACAGAAGACAGAGTACCAGAACGATTACGCCCTCCAGTGGCATAGAGCTGTCCATGCAACACATTGAGCTGAAACTGGATACGTGCCTCCAGCATTGGTTGGATGCGGAGCCACTGGTTGAGGTGTGGATCATAGCGAAAGCAGCTGTCTACTGCTCCTTCACCACTCCGGTATTGTAAATGCTGTCCACCAACTATGTACACAAAGTTGTCGAGTACAGCAACACAAGCATGACTGCAGCCCATCTCCATCTCTGTCAGTTCTTTGAACTGGCGGGAAGCACAGTCAGGGAGACAATACACTTTGCTGCTCACAGTGCGGTCATTGTCAGTGTAGGGAGTACCGCCAAAAGTAATGAGAGACATGATATCAGAACGGATGACTGTCCGACTAGACTGCATTTCATGCTGTCGGAACGGCAGGATCTGGTAATTGAAGGCCTCAAGGAGATACTGGCGGCACATTACATCCTCCACCATGATGTCCACTGTCTGGACACTGTCCACCAGCTCAGAGGAGCGCATGAGTGGGAAGCGCACATGACAGAGCACCTGATTAGCTTGAGCCCGGCGGGACTCATCATACTGGAGCCATCTAATGGCAGCGTGGAATACATCTATTTCACTACAGTTCTTTAGCTTGTTGCTCTGCAAGAAGAAAACCAGGCGTTCCATCGGGATGTGCAAAAAGTCCTCTTCCTCTGCGATTTGGAGAAAGTGGTGAAAAGTGAAGGCATCCACCGACTCTTTCAGGGAAGACAGGTTGAAGGTAGTGGCCATCTGACCGATATGTAGGCAGGTTTCCACGCTCATTGCAGACTTGAGAAACTCTTCGCAAAGCTCCACGACAGGGACCATCTGCAGAAATACAGCTGCTCCAAGGACATCCTGAATGCAGTCCAGGTCTAAAGTCACTTCTGCACTGTATGCAAAGTCAATTATGTGTTTTAGGCCTCGGGCAGACAAGCCCTTCAGCTCGATAGTATCCTGGTTAGACTCCCTCATGCCTCCGGTAAACATTGCTCTGGAACACAAGAAAACATAAGTACATGATGTGACTGGATAATTATTTATAACAGTGAAAGCAAGTTAAAATGTTGCATTTGGTTTGTAACAATAAAATATGAGGCAAATCAAAATAAAGAAGCAGCATAAGAAACTTCAAAAACTGTTGCCAAGATAAAACACATATTAGTCCATAACAGGTTTACACAGTTAGTGAGTGGCCTTCAAGTTTTCAAGTGCAAACAGGAAACTTTGCATTCAAAGGGTAATGACCCAAGCATAAGTAGATCACTGCATATTTTATGCTTTTTAAATTTCTTCCTCCGGTAGCTTCCAGTCCCAGCTAGACTGTGTTCAATACTCTTAATTTATGAACTCCAGTTTACTCTAACAGAAAAAGAGGATCAATATTAGAAGCTTGGGTGATTTTATTTTATTACCCAAGCCCAACACATGGCCATCGGGTATTGTGAAGACCTGGCGTCCGTTTGTCTGTGTACAGCATAAGTCCAGTTCTATTACTGGCAGACTCTTGAAATTCACAGGAAAAATTCTTGGGACACAGACTTTGGACAAGTTCAAAGACTGTTCACCTTGATGTATTTTAAGAGGTTAAAAGTCAACATTTTGTTTCAAGCTGATCCGTCTTGTGTTTGAGTGAAGCGGGTGACAGCCAATCAGAGCAGAGCTACACCATGACGCCAGTTGCTGGTCTCTTCAAAACCGCTTTGTTTTGTGTGTTTATATATGTTTCTCATGTATTATGGAAAAGCGAGCAAGAAATAAACCTTTATAAAACTGAAAATGCTATTTGGTAACCTGATAACACCTCTGGAAGGATTTACAAACCATTTAGCAAACGTTAGAGTGGTGACATCACAGGCTGCTAGCTAGGTGGAAACTCCATTTTGTTTGTGTGTAAGTATATCCTCTGTCATATATTATGTAAAAGCTAGCAAGAAATAAACACTTCAAAAACTGAAAATGCTGTTTCTCCTCTGTGAGATCAATAAAGTTTATCTATCTATCTAATACCTGCAAATGCACAGAGGGTGGTCTACAAATATTCTGATTTGCACAACTTCTGCTCTTGTGAAAACCTCATATAAACACACACGCAAAGCCTCCTGCAGATGCCATTAAAACGTAAATATTGTTTATGACTGATTGATTGACTGATAGAGGGGCTTTACTGAACATGTGCAAATTGTACATAAGACAATGGGATCTTAATAATAAATTAAGCAACAGCAAATTGTAAAGCACAAAATGCTCATACGCCCGAGAGTATTTTAGCATTGCGTTTTTTTGTTGTTGTTTTTTAGGCCAACTACGAAAAGAGTAATGCAACATGACATTTTATTTCCAGTCCCCGGGTGTCCAATTGGCATATCTGTATTCACTTCAACAGAGAAGCCGCTGTTCTGTTGGCAGAGGTGGGTAATCCCGGTGTCGCAGACTGAACGCCCCCCCCCAAAATAAAAATCGATCCCCCCTGCCTTCACTGCACATGCGCCATTGCGGAGTGTCAGCAGCGATTCATCGATTACCACCTTGTTTCTGCTTAAAACTGCACTCCAGTTATCATCTATCTCAGCGACAAATACCTGTAAAAACAAAATCATCATCTGAAGTAGCTCAGAAGATCTGCCAAACGATCTATCGCCATGGTTGCCCAACGCAGATTTTATCTGATCAGGGGTGAGAATTTGTGAATGAAGTATGTGCATTTTTGGTGCACATACTTAACACACATACATACCCAAAGTACTTTGGTGTTTATTACATTTAAGGAAGTGCACGCGGTGTGTGTATCTTTTTTCCTTTAGCTCAACCACAACCTCTGTGGCCTTCTGGGTATAAAGAGGAGTGTAACAGCTGCTTATCATCCGCAGACAAATGGACTACATGAAAAGACAAATGACAACATAAAACAGCAAGTGGTTTCTCTATGACTGATCAATATTCCAGTCTTTGTCACATCAAACACTGACAGCTAAAAGTCTTCATTCACCTGAAGCTGCTCCACTCACCTGCCTCAGTCTTGAGGCTTCACACATCTGCTTGTTCCTTACCCCTACGGAAATGTATGTATGTATGGAAGGGAGGCCGTGTTCTCCTCACAAGTTCCCATCGATGTGTCGGTAAATTTGGGATGATGGCTTGTGCATCTATAGCTAAAATATACATTATGCACTACTAATAAAAGGGACCTTAAATTTTAATGAAATGAAAATATATGCTTGTACGAGCAGATTACATTCAAATCTGAATAATCTTGTCATTTCAGCTTTCATTCAGTGTTCCTGGGGAGAACACATACAAGACATTTATTGGTGAGAAAACACGACTGATGGAGTAAGCAAGCACACATGCTCAGAAAAACATCTCCAAGGCACAATTAAAGCAGCAAATTGCTTAAGAGAAAAAAAATTCTAAAGAAGCACAAGGATGTGGTGTACACTGTTGGACAAGAGGTTCTTCTTTTCAACATGAGAAAGTGAGGAAGGAAAGGGGGTAAGCTGTTACTAGCTTTTAGATGATCGTTTGATCTTCTGTTCACATTAAAATCTGCTTTAATTACACATGGCCTTACTATTATCAGGACTGTGAAAACTGCAGATCTGTGGACTCTGCAGATTTCATTGGGGGGGGGGGGGGGGCAGCCCAATCCTCAGGAAACGGTAGGTCAATGTGATATTTATCCAAAGCAAGCTGTCAAGGGTACAACACAAGATCTAAACTGACTCAAACACAAACCACAGTTAAGATGTGTAAAATTTGAACTCACATTAGTGCAGGACCAAAAATAGGTGAGAAGCAACTATCTGTATTGAATCTGAATCAATCAACTTAATCTCTCTTTCCTATTTTTCCCTTTAGCCCACACTTGCAATTTCCAATGGATGATTCAAAGAAAAGGCCTACACTTATTGCCTATGCCCCTGCTGAAGAAGGAAGGGTAAAATTTAACGTCCTACAGGAGCCTTTTCTGCCCATGATATTGTTTTCTACAGATATATATATATATATATATATTTCATGGTTAAAATGTCTAATATTCTTTATCCTGTAATTTATCATTATTTGTACAGTTTGCTCATTTTTGCCTTTATTCCGATGCAGTAAATACAGTATGAAAATACTAAGTCAGTTTACATTTCACATAACATGGTATAATTGTTTGGGTTATAATGATTGTCCAGCACTCGCAAGATACACGCAAGCAAGAGGACAGACCAGAAGATCGAGGCTGTACTATTCTAACAGAGTTCAGACTTGTTGGTATTTGTTCGCCTACCTGAGTTCATGTTGAGGGTGTGGTTTATTTTAACTATTTACTTGCCTATGAATTTGTTCTTTGTTATACTTTTCCTGTACAAGTTCAGTACAATTACCCAATTTTCTTCTTTCATCCTGGTATCTGATTTTACTGCTGGCCCAATTCAAGAAGGTGTTCTGTGTGGGTCACCCAAAATGAATAATGCTGCAGTTGTACATCGTACAATTGGATATAAATCAGATCCACTTCATGGATTCCATATTTGCGTGATTAAAAATCTCTTCTTTCAGTCACAGTCCACACACCATCTAAACTCAGTGATGTCCTTTTAAGAGAATGGCTGAATAGAAAGAGAAACTGTCATTGCACATACAATGAATTAGACACAATCCAACCATTAGGGGCAGTGGGCAGCCTCAGTCCGACACCCGGGGACCAACTCCAGATGTTGTTCAGGGGCGGAGAAAGGAGCAGACCCTAAATAAGCATGTTTTTGATTGTGTGCACTTCCTTCCTGAAATGGGCTCTTGTTTAATGCACATTACATAGCCTGTATATATTTACAAATAGTTATGGCATATAATGGTATCTCACCCAAATCTAATGTTTGTGTGTTTTTTTGTTTTTTGCAGTCAAAAAGATTTGGGCTTCAGATGATGTTGGAAAAGTGGAAGCTGTTGTTGGCCCTTATACTTTGTATGACACATCCTTTCGAACTCTTCAGGGGTCACATTGGCTGACTGATGATGTAAGACGCTATTCATTCATTCAAGTCTGAAAACACAAACATTATTCAATCATTGTTATGCTACAAATCGTGTGTGTTACAGCATGCATATCTTCATATTCTTGAGAAGAAACAGCAGGCAAGTGAATGCTTTTTTGTTTTCTTTCTCTGTGTTACTTTATACTTCTTTGTGTACAACATTTGAGTGATATATGCTTATTTTAACAGATCCCTGTCTATCATCTGAATGCTGTGGTAGCATCCATTCTGTTTGTTCATGGCCATTTCCAGGCACTCAGAAAGGTAATTTTGAAACTTTTTGATCCAGTAATACACAGTATAACATTGCCTAAGTATGCATATCGCTAATTAGTTTGTCATCAAATGCATCCCTCAGATGAAACTGCCACCACATGAAAAATGGATTTACCCTCTGAATGTCGGCTCCCGCTGGATTTTATTGTTATGTAGCCTCTCATCAGAATGCATCGGAAATAAACATTTCAATCAACTGCTGATACTTCAGCCCTTGTTCTCGATTTAATATAAATACATTTTATATTGTCAACCATTCAGAGAAACAAATTGTGCTGATTGATCCCCTTGCAAATGAGGCCATTTATGAGCACAAGATTCTGCAAAATTGGAGGTGAGGTTTTTTATAATGTCACTTTCTTTGGTTGACCTCAGCCTGGTTTTTACATGAAAAGAATTTGCCTCATCCTTTTGTTGCTGTTTTAACAACCAACAGGATTTTTTTGAGAAAGGCTGGCTGTGGTGATACAGACAGGTGGGCTGCCAGAATGCTGGAGCACAAGAAACAGGAGGATGGAAGCAGCTGTGGGATTTTAGTGTTAATGGTAATCATCTTCTGTATGTTTCTTGACACCATTTTTGTACTAGGCTGGAGTAATATCTACATATGCAGAATGCCTCTTTTGCAGTTTGTCGAAGTCTACCTCAGCAAAGGGCATTTTTTGAACAATGAAACCCACCAGCAAGCTATTGCCCGGTCGTCTGGAAGTGGATTGTTCCCTACTGCAGAGAGGTGTACCAGGACAACTAAGTTCTACAATAGGTATAAAGTTTATTAGGGTCTCAACCAGTAATAAGCCCACCTTGTCTAGGCTGGGTGCAAATCGGGTAAAAAAAAAAAGTGGGACTGAGCAAATAACTTATAAAATTATTCACGGACTAGGACCTCCCTACTTAGCTGACCTAATTACGAGAAATGTCAATAAAGTATCGTGCCTTTTTATTTTTTTCAAAAACTATATGGATTTCATTCATATGTTTTTACGTCAGACATGCTTGAACCCTCGTGCGCATGCGTGAGTTTTTCCACGCCTGTCGGTGACGTCATTCGCCTGTGAGCACACCTTGGGAAGGAGTGGTCCCGCCCCCTCATCGGATTTTCATTGTCTGGAAATGGCGGAATGAAAAAGGACTTTTTTTCCCATCAGAATTTTTTCAGAAGCTGTTACAGACTGGCACCTGGAAACCATTCGAAAAATTTATCTGGCTTTCGGTGAAAATTTTACGGGCTTCACAGAGAATAAGGACTTTTACTACAGCTTTCAGGACTGCTTTAAGGACGGTCGGTACGCCGCGCTCAGAGCTGCGACGACGCAGCACAAACCACTGGATCATTTCTAAGCTGATGGCTCTGTGGATACGAGACCATCGTGTGCTCTTTCTCGGGTTATCACAAGAGCTGGACATCAGTCATTTTCCAGCAGATTTCACTTTTAACAAGAGATTTTGTCATGGAAAGCCGCGCGGAGGCTTTGCGCGTCACGACCGATTCGCTGATGAAGCAAGACAAAGGAACACCTCCATTTCGGAGTGTTAGAGGACAAGTTGGGACATGTTCAGCTCTCCACAATTTCTCTTATACTCACTCGACTGGTAAGCACTGAAAGCCGAGATGTCCAGCTCTTGTGATAACCAGAGAAAGAGCACACGACGGTCCCGGCTCCACACAGCGATCCGTTTAGAAATGATCCAGTGGTTTGTGCCACGTCATCGCAGCTCTGAGCGCGGCGCACCGACCGTCCTTAAAGCAGTCCTGAAAGCTGTAGTAAAAGTCCTTATTCTCTGTGAAGCCCGTAAAATTTTCACCGAAAGCCGGATACATTTTTCGAATGGTTTCCAGGTGCCAGTCTCTAACAGCTTCTGAAAAAATTCTGATGGAAAAAAAGTCCTTTTCATTCCGCCATTTCCAGACAATGAAAATCCGACGAGGGGGCGGGACCACTCCTTCCCAAGGCGTGCTCACAGGCGAATGACGTCACCGACAGGCGTGGAAAAACTCACGCATGCGCACGAGGGTTCAAGCATGTCTGACGTAAAAACATATGAATGAAATCCATATAGTTTTTGAAAAAATAAAAAGGTACGATACTTTATTGACAGACCTCGTAAACCCTACGTACCGGTGTTCTGTCGAGATGTGTGGTTTTGTTGAATTGTGCGTCCCGATGCAGAAATCAACAGTTTCCCGTCCCGACAATATTGTGCTGTAAATACAGCGTGCACATGCAAATTTTAAGTTTTTAAAGTTTAAAAGACTCTTATTGCTGTTGTATTTTCATTCCTCGGTCGCTTGGTCGGGGAGTTCAACGCAGTAAAGAGAGGCACCATCAACCCGACAGGTGGAAGTGTAGACGGGGGAGGTGTGAAAGTCTGGGGGAGAGAGAACTGTGCATGCGCAGTTGCACAGGGGGCTGGCTTCTCGAAAGGAATGACATCTCGTTGGGACACCGGCCTGGGCTCTGCGTTCTCAGGGTGCAAGGCTAGTTTGCATCTCTAGGGTGAATAAAAAGTCTGTGGGTCACAGAGCTTTCTCTTATTGTGCACCTGTTGAATTTGGGGTCTGTAAGTGAAGCTTAAGACTAGTGGCTGGTCGATGACTCATTGCCACTAGTCTTAATGACAGTAATTTCTCTGTTTTACTGCTGATAAATTTCACCTTAGGTGTGTGTTTTGTTTTGTTTTTTCCTTTTCGGCTGACTGATTCTGCTCTTTTTCTCTCAGTCAGAGGTACAAACGGTGGCTGGAACCGAACTGAAGGGCCTGACGAACTGTGAGGTGGAAGACCTAAGGTGAGTGGTGCATGCTGCAGTCTGCATTTCACAGGCCCACTGATGATGTGAAGAATGCTGGATGGCCCCATGGGACAGGACGACTGCACCGTACTGAAGGGAGGATGGATGGGGTCATGTATTGCAAGATTTTGGCAAACAACCTCCTTCCCTCAGTAAGAGCATTGAAGATGGGTCATGGCTGGGTCTTCCAGCATGACAATGACCCCAAACACACAGCCAGGGCAACTAAGGAGGGGCTCCGTAAGAAGCATTTCAAGGTCCTGGAGTGGCCTGGCCAGTCTCCAGACCTGAACTCAATAGAAAATCTTTGGAGGGAGCTGAAACTCCAAACATGAAAGATTTGGAGAAGATCTGTATGGATGAGTGGACCAAAATCCCTGCTGCAGTGTGTGCAAACCTGGTGAAAAACTACAGGAAACATTTGACCTCTGTAATTGCAAACAAAGGCTACTGTACCAAATATTAACAATGATTTTCACAGGTGTTCAAATACTTATTTGCAGCAGTAACATACAATTATTTAAAAAAATCATACATTGTGATTTCCGGATTTTTTTTTTTTTTTTTTTTTTTTTTAAGATTATGTCTCTCACAGTGGACATGCACCTAAGATGAAAATTTCAGACCCCTCCATGATTTTGTATGTGGGAGAACTTGCAAAATCGCAGGGTGTTGAAATACTTATTTTCCTCACTGTATATCAAGTTGTAAAAATATGCTCTCAGTTTGAGCTTAAGGAGGGTAATTGTAGAAAATGTTACTGTTTTTTGTTGTTGTTGGATTATAAATGGCACAAATAAATTAATGTATGACATACTGCGTGTTCAAATACTGTTGAAAAGCTCTGTAAATCCTATGTATTTTGAGTGTCTGGAAATGAAAAACAATGAGTGTGCAAATGAAATGAATCCTGTATATTTATGTGTATGTGACAAAATATATTAAGTAAATGCATAGCACAGCCTACATTAACTAGGCCATTCATAGATAAATTCTTATTTGTCCCTTTTTATGCCAAGTACTTTTCCTATAATATATAGGGCTACAACATTAGGAGTTCTTACACTGTTTAAGTTGGCTGTAAAAATAAGCCACCCCAAGTTATGAGGTGGTAAGTTTTATTAGAATTGTGTTACATGTATTTACACCTACAGTGAGTACATTTTCTGTATTTTTTCATTAGGAGCATTAATGTATATGTATATTTAACCTGTATGAAATAATCTACTCCCACATTATATTTATCTTTATTTAGTATGTATTTTATACAAAATTAGGAGCGTTCATTTATTAAATTTTTTTTGTTGTTTGTTTTTTTTTTAATTGAGCAGACTGTAAGATACATTTGTTACAGTGATATACAGAAATTGCTCATTTTTTATAATATAAAGACAACAAATGAAGAAAAAAACATAACACTTAACATAAAATAACACAAGAAACCTGATACCTACTCAACCCCCCCAGCTCAACTGTTGGTATGATGATAAAATGATAAAGAGCACAAGTCCAATAATACTTTTTATGACTGCAGAAATGTAGAGAGAGGTGTCCATATTTTGTCAAACAGAGAGAGCCTGTCAGAGAGATTATACCGTATTTTTTCCAGATGTAATGTATTTACAAGGTCATTAAGCCACAGTTTTAGAGGAGGGGCATCACTGTTTTTCCAATGGGTCAGAATAAGTTTCTTAGCAATAATTATGCAATATGATATAAAACATTTCTGTGTGTTGTTTAGTCCCACAATATTATCATAGATGCCCAAGATAATTAATAAAGGGTCGGGTTTTATATGGATATGGAGGATCTGAGCCATATGGTCAAAGATGTCAGTCCAATACTTCTGAACTTTAGAGCAGAGAATAAAACTGTGGCTTAATGTAGCAACATCTATGGCACATTTCTCACAGATAGGAGAGATATTGGGATAGATTTTATGTAACCTGTCTTTAGAGTAGTGTAAACAATGTAAGGTTTTGAACTGAATCAGACAGTGTCTTACATTGTAAGAGCACTTGTGAATATTCTCCAGGCTTTCTTCCCATTGTTCATCAGTGATTTGAATATTCAACTCCTCTGCCCATTTAGATTTAATAAGGTATGAATTTGTGGGGGTCATTGACATCAGATTTCCATATGTACGAGAGATAAACCTCTCTGTACTAGGTGAAAGTTGAAGTTAATCATCAAGGCAAGAACTGCAAAGACTTTCAAAGCCCTGTACAAATTTCCTGACGAAATCTCTTATCTGCAGATATCTGAAAAAGTCTTTCCCTGATAGTTTATATATCTCTTGTATCTGTTTAAAAGAAGCAAAGACCCCCTCTCGGTACAAGTCACCTATTTTACAAAGTCCCACCTGCCTCCAAGTTTTAAATGTAATGTCCAGGGTTGATGGTTTAAAGGCTGGATTGTCTGCGATGGGCATGACAGGGGACAAATGCTTCAGTTTGAAATGTTGTTTAATCTGCTTATAAATACGTATGGTGTTGTGAACTACCACACTGTTATTATATATAGATTTATCAACTGTCACAGGGGATAGCAGTACAGCTCCAACACAGTAAGGCTGACATGCTTCCTGTTCCAATTGCAACCACATAGGAGGTTCACTAATGTCAGCCAACCAATATGTCATGAATTTTATGTGTGAGGCCCCATAATAGAGTAGAAAGTTAGGGAGCGCCAGACCCCCATCCCTCTTAAACTTGTAAAGGTGTTTCCTGGCACATCTATGTGTCTTATTATTCCACAAAAAAGGCAAAACAAGCGAATATAATTTCTTGAAATATGATTTAGGAAGAAATACAGGAAGGTTTTGAAACAGACATAAAAACTTGGGCAAAACTATCATTTTTATAGCATTAACTCTACCTATAAGTGAAATGGGAAGCATGTTCCAAAATTGTATATTTAGTTTAAGCTTAGATAGTAAAGGTTGATAGTTAAATTTTAATAAGGAGGAGTAGCACCTTGTCACCTGTATTCCCAGATATGTGAACTTCTCATGGGCTATTTTGAAAGGTAAATGATGTAACCACGATATATTATTCACATGTACGAGCATAAGTTAACTTTTATTCAGATTTATCCTGTATCCAGAAAAGGACCCAAATAGCTTGATTTTATCTAAAATGGCAGGTAGAGATAGCTCAGGGTTGGTGATATATAACAAAATATCATCAGCGTAAAGAGAAATTTTATTACAGGTTTTGTTAGTTTCATAGCCAAAGATAGTAGGGTCTTTGCGGATACTTTCAGCCAGGGGCTCTATTGCCAGAGCGAATATCAGCGGGGACAGGGGGCAACCCTGTTTCGTCCCCCTGTGTAAACGAAAATGTGGTGACAGAATCTGATTGGTGAGGACCCGGGCCTGTGGGTTAGTGTAGAGTAATTTGACCATTGATATAAAATTTTGACCTAATTGAAACCTTTCCAATATTTCAAACAAATACAACCATTCAATCTGGTCAAATACTTTTTCAGCATCAAGTGACAAAACTGCTAGCTCCTCCCTAGGCCTACTTGGAGAAATTATGTTGAATAGACGTCTGAGATTAAAGAATGAATTTCTCTGAGGTATGAATCCAGTCTGGTCCGAATGTATTAACCATGACAGGAGGGGGCTTAGCCTATTGGCAAGTATTTTAGAAAAAAATTTTCCCATCCAAATTTAGAAGAGAGATGGGGCAATAGGAACCCACTTCTTCAGCATTCCTGCCTTTCTTATAAATAACTGTTATAACTGCTTCTGTAAGAGTAGGGGGAAAGGCTTTATCAAGTAAAACTTGAGTGAATAAATAATTTTCATGTGTCCCATCAAAATGAGTTCTACTGCACTTTAACAACTCACATGTCGAATTTAGCGACAAAATGTATTAATTGTTTTAACAAAAGGCAGTTTTGAGAAGTGTACACTAATTTACCAATCTGTATAGTAGGCATGGGAGGATTTAATTTTAATTGTAAACACTGTACAAGTTTAAAAGGGCTTTAAAATGCTGGAATCACAACAGTACATTTTATTGGAGGCTAAAAGTAACAATTTTTATTGTACAGTTTTTCACATTAACAATAATATCACAATAATTAATAAAGTGTACAAGTTTAAAAGGGCTTTAAAATGCTGGAATCACAACAGCAAATTTTTATTGGAAGCTAAAACTAATTATTTTTATTGTACAGTTTTTCACATTAACAATAATATCACAATAATTACTAAACATTGTACAAGTTTAAAAGGGCTTTAAAATGATGGAATCACAACAGTACATTTTATTGGAGGCTAAATTTTTATTGTACACGTTTTTCCTATGGGCCAATATCAACTGAACTTTAATTACAATAATTTCTCCGTCCAATAAAGTCCAAAAGACACTGAGGTGCAAGGTTGATGAACGATTATCATAACAATAATAATAAAACAATAGTCTCCAGGTTAAGAATAATTATCTTTTACTAGCGAGTACATTTTACACATTACTGTGTTCGGATGAACAATTTATACATTTGCCCAGCAATAAAAGCTAAGTTGGTCAAGAATCATTCAGTGAAAGTGAAGCGTGACTGGGTGCACAACTCGACGGGGATAGGTCATCCCGACCCACGAACTGTCAATTTAGGTGTGGGGACGCCTAAATCGACAGACCCACATATCTCAACAGAACACCGGGATTACCCACCTCTGTCCGTTCACAACCAAAAGGAGGACAACAGGAGTTTAAGAGGGGGTGACAAAGTTCTGAGGATAACTCAAGGCCTGCGTGGCCTTCAACTGCCTCCATGTAGGAAAAGACTGATTGTGTACCGTTTACCCCAGTCTGTCCTCCTGTCTCAAACCAACCAAGCTGCCACAGAAGAATGAAGTCTGGTTCAACTTGAGGATTCCTCTTGTTGAAAGAGAATTTTCCTTTGCCACTGACATTTTGCATTTACTTCAGGGCAAATGTTAGGCCTTTAAAATTACTGTCAGATGCCTAAGTACATGAACAGACATTTTGGCCAATGTACTATTCCAGAATGAAGTTGAAATGCAATGCAATACAGTGTGTAATACACATCTGTTTTTGTGATTTGGTACTACATAAATAAAACTGACCTTTCCCACAATCTGAGCAAGCATACTGGCAATAGTGGTCCGGAAAACTCCGTCAGGTGTATTTTATGGTAGAAAGAAATCTCATGCAGATTAGACTTGGAGACTATGCTGTGGCCATATTACAACAACAACAAACAAAAAACAAATAACACAAAGCACAACAAAGAAATGACAAATATGCAAGAGAGAGAAGATGCAGCTCAGTATCCAATTACTCAAAGACCAATGAAGTATTCACCAGTTGTCTAAGCAATCAAGCAGTGAAAATCATGGACCTATGAACTGGAACACAATTAGGATCATCAGTGAGTTGACAGTTCTGATCCTGAGGTCATCACTGAATATCTCAATCCCCCAAAGTCTACAAGTAATCATATCAAGATATGGACCATTTTAAAGCAGATCCGGCCAATTTCACTAAAAATTTTCTAACAGCATTAGTGCTGGGTCCTTCACTTTGAGCCAGAGACAAAAAATGTACAATATATTTAATGGAAACATCGGTTTTCACCACTATGAGGAACGTTCTTTTGACTGATATTGTATTGTGTTTGTGAAAAACACTGTAGACCACAACACAGGGTTGCAAGGAATAGAGGTGATAAAAGTAGATGAGAATAAATATTGTATTTTCTGGAATATAAGGCAGTTATTTTATGTTTGGGAGGTCCTCCAACTTATACTCCAATGTAGGGATGCACCGATCCACATTTTTTCCACTTCCACTCCAATCCCGATGCCTGAATTTGGATATATGCCGATACCAAGACTATTACCGATACCCATATTGCCCCAAAATTGTCCTCCCTCTGTTGGTGCCCTGTCTGTGTCAGATTTTAAAGTTTTGTCATCAACATTTGAAATCCTCCATAGTCTAGCACCTCCTTATATGGTCAACCTAATTAAACATTATGTAGTGGCCCATGCGCTACGTTCTCTGGATGTAGGATTACTGTGTGTTTCAATGATTATAAAGAAGTCAGCAAGCCACAGAGCTTTTTCTTAATGTGCACCTGTTCTGTGGAAAGTCTGCCTGCTGAGATAAAACAGTCTGATTCTCTGGAGATATTTAAATTCTGACTAAAGACTGAACTACTTTTGTCCTCCATCCTAATTTTACAAATAATGGAGTAGATCTCAGTCTCATCATTTGTAAAATCTGGGACTGTTCGTGAAGAAAAGGGCTAGCCGGCAACCTGCCTGTGATCCTGTGTATTTTACTGCTGAGAAATAGCGTTTGATAGTTGTTAGCTCCGGCTGATTGATTCTGCACTCTTTCTCCATTTGAGGTGCAGTCAGATTCTTTTGCAGATGATTACAGTACATTGGAGGGCATATTTGGCAGTCCCCTCTCTGAAGACACAGCCTGTCTGAGGAAGATTTTGGATGAAACTGCTAAAGGACTAGAACAAAAAAAAAAAAAAAAAAAAAAAAGAAGAAGTGTGTGTGTGTGTGTGGGAGACAAAAGCTAAAAAACAAACAAACAAACAAAAAATACTATTAACAAGACTAACCTGAAATAATCACTACAGGCAGCCAGTACAGCTTTGTGGACCAGGAAGCGTTCCCCATTGATGGTCAGCACAACATCAAGTAGTTGACCCTTGGCCCGCAAACCTGACAAGCCTTGGAGGAGTGTAGTACTGTGGCTGGCAGCTGAGAACGTGCAGCGTAGAGTGCTATTCTTGTTAATCATACTGGAAAGGGGACAAAAACAGGCCTTGTCACATTTCATCATCAACTGAATCCTACTTTTACTTTTAAATATGAAAATCTCTATTATCTATCTCTGTTTTTAGACTTTAATTTCTCAACTGAATTTAGGGATTCGTTCTCCTTTTCAAGTGCGGCAGGGGTGGTGGCCAAGTGGTTTGTGTGCTTGGTTTCAGTGCGGAAGATTCCCAGTTCAAACCCCACCACTGCCACATTTCTCTGTGAAATGTGGAGTTATATCAGGAAGGGCATCTGGTGTAAAACTTGTGCCAATTCAACATGCAGATCCACTGCAAATTTGCTGTGGTGACCCCGGCCCGGTTTCATAAAGCAGTCTAATCTTTTACACTACTAACCGCACTTAGTCGACTTAGGGCCCGGTCCCAATGGGGAGAAGATTATTTGTGCATGAATTGAGTATACAAATTATGGGCATTCGTTGTTGTCCGCAACAAACATGGCCAAAAATGAGAAATGTCCCAGTATGAATTACGGATATATTAATAATGTATAGCGAATATATGATGAACAATCACGGTTATATAACGCATGTCGTGAGGAAACGGATCCGACACATTGCGATTATCGCGGCAGTATTACTGGTGTATTATGAATGCATCACGCACGGCGTGCACTGCATCTGGATTGCAGTCATAAAAGAAGCACACTCGGGCCTTTCAGCATCACTATTCACACCAACACCACAGCCTCTGGAGCAATAGCTGGACTTGGACAAGTTGATCACAGAGTTGATGTTCATGTTGTCATGCAAGGGTTAACCATTCATGAGTTTGGGGAGCAGGAGGGGGGAAGCCGCTCGGGGTTGTGAATTTACAGTATGATGTTGGATTGCAGCAGTTATTATGTCTTTGGGGATCTCCACAGCTGGACCAGCATTGACTGGCAGGTATGTCGCTTTCTGCCTCATATAGTACTTTGGGTTTATGTGATGTGTTTGTTATGCATTCACAGATTGTCCACAAAGCAGACGTAATCCAAATGCTTTATCCGTGCCAATCTGTATGCATTCGCTACAACTTATTTTAGTTTGTGATGTGGACATGATAGGCACACAATATATCTGTATTAGACACTGTCCCAGTCCGCTGCGAAGCTGCAAATCCCCGTCAGTTGCGGATATCAGCGGATAATGGCAGATATACAGCGCAGAGATTGAGTATGTAAGGCGGATGTCATCCGCAGCCAAAATTTTGTGCAGCTCAAAAATCGTGGCAACGAAGAACGTGCCTCTGCGGATAATTGCGGACGTGTGAGGGTGTCAGCCAACTCATACAAGCATGTTTCACGGATATTGTGGATGTTTAGCGAACATGAACAAATTTTTGTGCGCAATTCATACACAAATCTTCCTAAACTTGAGAGCTGGAGAGCTCCACTGAATTGTGTGAGAATTTGAGTTTTTTTTTCTTAAAAAGGTAGCTGGCATTAGGGCCCTCATTAGTTCTCCTGCTTATGACCCTTCTATCTCAGTGACATGCTCAGCTGTTTTTGACCAGTTTGAGTCTGTCAGTTTGCCATCTTTGAGAGATATTATTGGTCATATGAAGCCTGCTGGTTCTCCAAATGACCCCTTGCCTCCTCATCTTCTTAAAAGAGGCTTTTTCCATGTTGGCACCATTTGTATTTAATATTATTCATGGGAGTTTGGTTAATGGTATAGTGCCTACCAGTTTCAGGAATGCAGTGGTGACCCCACTTGTTAAGAAATCTGGCTTAGATTCTTCTGAACTTTCCAATTTTAGGCCAATTTCCAAACTTCCTTTTCTCTCTAAAAGTTTGGAGAAAATTGTATACTGCCAGTCAAGTTCTTTTCTTAATAATCATGACACCCTGGAGTTGTTTCAGTCTGGTTTTAAATCCTGTCACAGTACTGAGTCGGCACTGCTGCGGATTTTTAATGACATTTGTGTAGCTACTGATTCTGGTCACTGTGTTGTTTTGGTCCTGTTGGATCTAACAGCGGCCTTCGATACAGTGGACCATCAGATCCTCTTGTTTCGCCTGGAAAACTGGGTGGGCATTGAGGGTGTTGTTTTAGACTGGTTTAGATCCTACCTATCAGAGAGAGGTTTTTGTGTCTGTATTGGAGCTGTTGAATCTAGTGCAGCACCTCTTACATGTGGGGTGCCTCAAGGCTCCATACTTGGTCCGCTTCTATTGTCTTTGTATCTACTCCCAATGGGATCAATTTGTAGGAGACATGCTGTCTCTTTTCATTTTTATGCTGATGACTGTCAAATTTATCTGCCACTGAAGCAGCAAAATGCATACTCTGCAAACCATCTCCTAGAGTGCATTGGTGACATTAAGGCATGGTTATCCATAAATTTTCTACACCTGAATGACAAAAAGACTGAGGTGTTGCTGTTTGGACCTAGTGACACTTCCAAAATCAATGTTGGTCTGGGTCCCATGAGTCAGTATCTGACACAGACAGCAATAAACCTGGGTGTAAAACTGGACAGTGACCTTAAATTCGATGCTCAGATTAGGTCAGTAGTCAAGTCTAGTTTCTATCAACTTACAGACAATTGGCCAAGGTGAAGCGATTTCTTTCATGGCATCATTTTGAGATTTTAATCCATGCTTTTATCACTAATCATATGGACTATTGCAATGCACTTTATATTGGGCTGAATCAGACACTGCTTACTCGCCTACAGATAGGGCAAAATGCTGCTGCTCGACTTTTGGCTGGTGTTAGAAGGTGCGAGCACATTACACGGGTTCTGGCCTCACTTCATTGGCTCCCAGTTCATTTTAGAATTGATTTTAAAATTCTTTTATTTGTTTTTAAATGTCTTCATGGCTTTGCCCCGCTATATCTGTCTGACCTGCTCCATTTATATGTCCCTTCACGCTCACTCAGGTCAGCTGATTTGTCACTGTTGGTTATCCCAAGGTCAAAGAGGAAGCGTAGAGGTGACCGACCTTTTTCAGTCGTTGCCCCAAGACTGTGGAATGATCTTCCTTTGCACATTAGGCAGGCTGATTCTCTCTCTGCTTTTAAATCTTCTCTTAAAACACATTTCTTCTCTTTGGTTTTTAACGCAATTTGACGGTTTTTTTGTTTTTTTTAGTGTTTCTGTTTTTAACTGTGGTTTATTTATTAATTTATTTTAACTTGCCTGTTCTTGTTGTGTACAGCACTTTGGTTGTTGGTATGCATTTTAAAGTGCTTTATAAATAAATTGAGATTGAGATTAAACGCCAGTGGGACCGGGCCCTAAGATTAGTTGCCCAACATTAGCCATCTAATCCCCGTTTCACATCGACGGCTAAACTTGTAGATTAGCCATTTTACATTAGTCAACAATTTTTACAGTCATAGCGGCCTCGCAAGTGCTGTTGCCAAAAAAAAACAACAAACAAAAAAACACTCCCAATGCACAACAGTTTTGTTTACTTCCAGGTTGGTCCGCCACAACAGAGGAGAAGCGCTCCTGACTTCAGCGTCCGTAAACATCTGCAATGGATTATTCCAGTCCTGGAACACCTGCTCCAAGTCTGTCCATTCCTTCCTCCTCCATCAGGTGGTGGTACATGACAGCTACCTTTTTTGAAGTAAGACACTGAAGTTTTGTCAACTAAAATAACATTATCCTCCTCTGTACCAGGCTCAAAATTTTAGTCAGGTAACACGAAACTTTAACTGACTAAGAACTTTGTGCAACGACTAATGTCAAAAGATGAGTTGACTGAGTTTAATTCATTCAAGAAGATTAGACTGCTTTAAGAAACCGGGCCCCTGAGTGCAAACAAGGAAGCAGCCAAGAAGGACTTTCTTGGTTCTTTTCATGTCCAATACAACATCTGATCGTGGCATAAACAAGAATCATGTGCACATATGGACCAACACTATTTCTTTTATTTTCAACTTAACATGCTTTTAATGCAAGTTGTTCTCAAACTTTCCAAAACTACTGTATTTTCCGGAGTGAAAGTCACTTTGTTTTTTTTGTTTGTTTGTTTTTTACTAGTTTGGTAGCTATACTCCAGAGTGACTAATATATGGGGGAGAGGGAAGGGACAAAACACATTTGTTATTAATAATTATAGGAGTTTCACATGAATCAAAGAACTAAGAACACAAAAACACATAATAAAGGAATAATTAACAATAATAAAAACTACACTACAACAACAGTGGGCACAACTAACCAAAACGTTAGCTTCGATAACAGGTAATCAGGTAACTGAAAAGTTATCTTTTTTAACGCTAAACCGATATACTGCCTAAAAACTTATCGGAAGCTACAGAAAACCGATAACTTTACATTTTGCCTCCATACGCTCTCAGCTACTATGAAGCTGATTTTGAGGTTAAACACCGCCAAAGCTTCTGATAGAACCAATGGCGATCACAAACCCAAACAACCAATGAGACAGCTTGTCTTTGTGCGCTCTGCCCTCTGCTGCAGGAGGATTTACCCTGACAGGATACAGTGGTCCCGCGATGAGGCAGAGGTCTTGAAATGGAAAGCAGGTTTGAGTTACGGTTTTCCCTTTAAAAATAAAATTATTCTGGATAGAATAACTACATTAATGTAAACTCTTAAAATGTACAAAGTGATATATAACACATGTTAATTTTAAAATAATGCAATAATTCTGAAGATTTGAACATTAACACACAGAAGCCCAAAGGGGATTATGGGTAACTAAGCCTCCGCTCATACTGATTGGTTGATCCATTCATTCTATGTAAAAACCAACAGTGAATCAATGTAACGTGTTGGTGTTTACAAATAAATGTGCTTTTGTAAAATATGTCATTTTTTTCATTTGTATAAAAAAATAAAGAAATTTTCAAGATCCTGCTAGACAGCGCCTAAGCGTACGCGTGATGACATCACAACACTATCCGGTTAGGGAGACGAGGTTTCTTTCAATAACAAGAACTATCAAAAAACTTTCTCGTGTGTTGGAATTGTGTGGCGATAGGAATCTCCTTTTGAATGCTTGAATAATGATGTCAGTCGCACAAAGAAATCAAATAATAGTGAAAACATGTTCAGTGCGGTGTCATAACACATCAATCAGTTGCTCCATGAGGTGTCATAACATCCGATCGGTTAGCGGCTCTGTGCGGTGTTATAACAGATCAATCAGTCGCTCTGTGAGGCATCATAATGTAATGAGAGTTTTATTGTAAGAATATTGTAATTTTTGAAAAGTGGATTTAAGACACGAAATGGCCAATTTAACTAATTATTGACAATAAAAGCTGGAGTGACCAAACAAGGCAAAACCACACATTTAATAATTTATTGCAATATTTAAAATACTAAAAAAAGATTAAAATACAAAACCTCCAAAACACTAATTAAGATGCCAAACCTCCAACACAAATAATGCAGCCAATAGGCGGGAACAACCAGTCCAGGTCCAGCCAAGCCTCCGCCAATTTCCGAGCGTCCTCCAGATATCAGCTTGTTTGGGGCGTGTCCTCCTTTCCTCCAGCGCGGCACAACGTAATCTTCCATGCGAGGCAGGGTTCCTCCCCTGCCACTGCGTGTAATGAACTTCACGACACTCGTCTCACTTCCCGGCGTTCCTCTCCGACGCCTCTCTTCCCATGCACCTATCACACACACACACACACACACCCAGGCCAGCGAGCGCACGGCAAACTGTCCCCCGAGGAAAACTATAACTTTTGGAAACACCACTACACAAACACATAAAAGTGTACTCCCAGACACGGCAGGGTTCTCCCCTGCCGCTGCGTGTAATCCACGTTGTGGTGTTCCTCCGGCGCAACCATTCAGCTGGAGCCAGTGGCGTCAATATCTTTACGACTCCTATTGTCCAGCCACTCTTCCCGCAAGCTGCTCTTCACGCCTCACACTGCCGAGTCCTTTTTCTCTCCATCGGCTGCTGCTCTCGCCTCACGCTGCAGAGTCCTTTTATCTGCCACCTCACACACACACACACCGCGCTCCAGGTGCGCTGCTGCAGATGTCAAATAGAAATCAGGTGCGTTTGGGGTTGCCATAACAACCACTGAGGAGCATAAACTCCGAAAATCCAACCAGCAGAATAAATTCTCCCCAGGGCTGGATTACATCCCCCCACACTTTATCATTGCCAGTCCCTGCAACGCACACAAGAGACTAGTCTGGGTAATGGGCCGGTGGTTGGCCAAAGTTCACACGAGTGGAACGGTGAGGCAAATCCTGGGGGACATCCAGCGGCCGCTGCTCAGGTGCAGCTGGGAAAAACCCATACCAGACAGGAATTTTGTGTTCCGGGACCTGAGGGGTTCATCCTCTAGCAGGTGACCCAGGCTCAACCTGGGGTGCAGTGCACACTTTTAAAGCATTCCTGTGCACAGTCTGCTCGCGCCCACCTTTCTCCAGAGGCACTCTATATACAACCCCAGTATTCCCTACACAGTCCAAGATTACATAGGGTTCAGGGTCCCACCAGGTACTTAACTTACCCCTCCCAACGTCTATTCCGTATCCACACATGTTCCCCAGGTACCAGAGGCAAGGCTTTAGCATTTTTGTCAAACTGACATTTACGTTGGGAGGCTACAGTAGCTGCTTTCTGTCGTGCAATGTTATAGGCCAATAAAAGTTTGCAGTGATGATCTTTCACCCACCCTGTCAAATCAAACGATGACTGCTCAGAACTTAAACCAAGACCCACATCCACAGGGAGTCTTAAATGTCTACCAAACATCAAAAAAGAGGGGGCATAACCCGTCGCGCTATGTACTGTATTATTATAAGCATGGACCAACTCAGATGTAATTTTGCCAACCGCGCTGCCTCTCCTCCTCCAATGAATGGAGCATGTTTAACAACATTTGATTGAAACGCTCCACACCACCATTACCCGCGGGGTGATACGATGTTGTTCTGCTCTTACCTATCCCATACAACTCACAGAGTTGCTGCATTAAAGCAGACTCAAAGTTCGGACCGCGATCAGAGTGGAACCGTGCAGGGCAACCAAACTGCTGTATTATGTGCTTCCAAAGCATTTTGACCGTTGTTTGTGCAGACTGATCTAAAGTGTGAACTGCCCACGCAAAACGGGTAAATTGATCACTTGCAACTACAATGTTTTGATATGTATCTGTTGGTCGGCCAAGGGTTAAAAAATCCAACCCAATGACCTCCAGTGGGTAGGTGGCTTCAATTGGATTAAGCGGGGCTCTAGGCTCAACACGGCTCTTTTGGAGACTGCACATAACACACTTCTCATGAAATGCCCGTACTTCCCTCTCCATATCAGGCCAATAAAACTTTTGGCAAAGCTGAGCAAGAGTCTTATCCACACCAAAGTGAGCCCCAGCCTCATGAATCTTCTGCCATACCTCCTCACAACGGCAGCCCGGACACACAATCTGACGATACTCCTCGTGACTCCGTCCATCAATAAAGGTCCGATATAACACACCTTCTATCACTGTCAACCTTTTCCATTGCCGGAGTAATTTTTGGGCTCGGCCAGTAAGCACTGAACGATGGGAGCGGGCTGGAACACTCCCCTCAACAACATACCCCTTAATGGCCTGGATATCTGGATCCAAACTTTGGGCCTCCATCCATCCATCCTCAGGTGTTACCTCGACAGCCGCACTAATCATTAACCCTTGATCACGCTCCTCTCCTAACGCTGTAACCCCTTTCGGTGGAACGGGAAATCTCGACAAAACATCAGCATTGACGTTAGCTTTACCTGAGCAATATTTCACTGTATAATTAAATGAGGCAAGCTGTGCCACCCAACGTTGCTCCACTGCTCCAAGATGTGCTGTCTGCAAATGAGCCAGAGGGTTATTATCTGTATAGACGGTAACTTCTGCTCCTGTTAAAAAATCTTTAAATTTTTCGGTCACAGCCCATTTCAAGGCCAACAACTCGAGTTTAAACGAGCTGTAATTCGCATCATTCTGTTCACTTGGATGCAAACTCCTACTAGCATAGGCTACAACACGTTCCTGGCCATCCTGAACCTGAGACAAAACAGCACCAAGTCCCTGGTTACTAGCATCGGTGTACAAAATAAAAGGCTTATCATAATGGGCATATGCCAGGACAGGGGCCTGCGTTAGAGCCTTTTTAAGGGCATCAAACGAGGCTTGGCACGCCGTAGTCCAATTTACCTTCTTGGACTGTGACTTCTTATCAACAGGAATACCAATTAAGAGTCTGTTCAGGGGCCGAGCTAATTTAGCAAACCCCGCAACAAACCACCTATAATATCCAGCTAAACCTAGAAATGCCCTGACCTGCTTAATAGTAGTTGGAACAGGCCAATCCAGGACAGCATGAATTTTCCCTGTATCAGGTCTCACACCATATGTCCCAGGAATGTTACCTCTCGCTGCAACAAGTTACACTTGTCCGGGCTCAATTTCAGGCCGTGATACCACAACCGCCTCTGTAATCCAGGGCTGGATTACATCAACATCAAGCCTGGTTCACATGGCAAGATAATCAGGCCGATATCGGACCTGATCTTCCGCTTCTGACAATCCTAAGAACGTACCGACAATCGTGATGACGCTAAATATAATCTTATCAGATATTCCTGCTGTGTGCGGTGTGTTAAGAAGGACGTGAGGAGCTAAATGTGACATGCAGTCAATCAGAAAGTGAGGTGTTTGACCTGAGAATGTTTGTGTGTGTTGTTTTTACCGTGTGGCTGACACCACACACTGTACAACTAAACCTGTCAGATCTTTGATTTGTTTTTATCTCCACACGTGTGGTCTCTCAGGTTTTGGAAACCAACAGATAATTTTAAAATCCTGAGGTCGACAGCACTGTGATATAACCGGTCACCAGTAGATGGCAGTGTTCTATGCATTTTGACGCTGGTTGTATCACACAGCCTGAATCACAGTTTCGGCTTTTGGAAAAGCAATCTGGGCTTCTTCTGGCATTTTTACATAAAACAAACACAATAACAACGTCTATAAACCCAGAAAATATATTCACGAGAGTTTTAGGCACAATATACAAAGAGTTTAATGCTGTTGCCTGTGTGGAGCCTATTCAGAGTGTCTCAAATGCATTTCTCAAGGCGTGAATTTTTACCCATAATGCACTGCACACACACACACCATGTCCACACTAAAACCTTCAAAATTAGTGCATTACTTTAAAACTAAGACATGTATCTGATATTTTCACTTTCATAAAACTTCAGACGTGACGTTAATTTAAATAACTTGTCCGAAATTAGTTTGGTTAAAATTCTAACCTTAAGATAAAACTCTATGCCTCTGGATGACTTGGGTGCTATTGCCAGCGTATTAGTATGGGGTCAAAAGAAATGAGGTTTTTTTTTCTTTTCCATGACCAGTTCTCCTTTGCCTGCAGAGGATAGAACAGTTTATTCTGGAACCAGCTCTTCTCTGTTTATAGAGGATAGAACTGCACATCTACTACAAAAAACTACGTCTGCAAAAATGTTAGCAGTCTAAAAATTATCGGACCAAAACTTATCGGAAGATAATTGGTGCGATGATGGTTTTCAAAGTTATCTGAAAAGCTAATCAGATAATGAAAACATTATCTTCGATAATTAGCAGTTAGCAGATTAGCGGAACTGTGCCCATCACTGCACTACAACAATACACAAAAATCACAAATTAAACAGCACATACACAAAACTTATACTCCAGTGTGAAAATTTTAATAAGTGTGACTTAATACATAGGGGTGCCACAAAAAAAAAAAAAAAAAAAAAAAAAGATTCACGTCAGAATCATGATTCTTATTTATTACGATTGTGAATCGATCCAAAATGTCCAAGAATAGATTTTTAAAAAGCATTTTTTTAAACATTTTCTTGCTTACTCGCTGCGTGTCTGTTTGTCAGGCAATGGCTTCCGTACAACAGCGTCCCCGCGAGGGGAGGGTCCGCGTGCTTCAAACATTCATGAGCTGTAGCTTAGCATGGCGGACGAAGAGCTAATTCAGCCAGCGCCGTCTTTGCTGAAGGCAAATGTTTGGGCACATTTTGGATTTTATTATTTGCTGCGTAAGAAGGAGCTTGACATGACTTATGCAGTGTGCAAAATCTGCAAAATGAAAGTCAAGTACTTCGGAAACACTTCAAATCCTCAAGCCCACATGCTACGCCATCACCCGTAGCTAAAAGAGGGGAGCAGCGGTATCTGCCGACTACTGACCAGTGCTTCGCTAAACTGTCAGCTAACTCTGAACGAGCAAAGCAGATAAGTAAATTTACATCTAGAATCACTGTGAGCATGCTTCATGGGTATGAGGAAGGTTATGTTCCTTTTTTGTACATAACTTTTGTATTGTGTCTTTGCTACTTCTTGATCAACAGCTTCATTTGGCAGATTTGACAGTTTTCAATGTTTGTCTTGATGGGTGACATCCAGCATGGAAATTAATCTTAGGACTGAAAATACTCCAAGTTCTTTTATTCATTCATCCATTTTCTGCTGTATATACTGGAACAGGAAGCAGTCGTAGCAGACTATGCAGCTCATCCCACACTTCCCTATGCTGGGGCAAGTCCTGCAACTACTCCTGGGGTATTTTGAAGCATTCTGAAGCCAGTACATCCAAAAAGTATTCACTGCGCTTCACTTTTCCCATATTTTGTTATGTTACATCCTTATTCCAAAATAGATGAAATTCTTTATTTTTCCCCCTCAAAATTGTACACACAATACCCCATAATGACAATGTGAAAAGGGAATTTTTTATTTTTGCAATTTTATTAAAAACAAAAACTAAGAAATTACATATAAATACGTATTCACAGCCTTTGCCATGAAGCTCAAAATTGAGCTCAAGTGCATCTTGTTTCCACTGTATAAATTCTATCATCTGAGGAGACAAAGACCAAACTCTTTGGTGTGCCAGGTGTCATGTTTGGAGGAAACCAGGCACATCCCTACAGTGAAGCATGGTGGTGGCAGCATCATGCTGTGGGGATGTTTTTCAGTGGCAGGAATTGAGAGACTAGTTGGGATTGAGGGAAAGATGAATGCAGCAATATACAGAGACATCCTGGATGAAAACCTGCTCCAGAGCACTCTTGACCTCAGATTGGGGTGAAGGTTCATCTTCCAGCAGGGCAATGACCCTAAGCACACAGCCAAGATATCAAAGAAGTGGCTTTAGGACAACTCTGTGAATGTCCTTGAGTGGACCAGCCAGAGCCCAGACCTGAATCAGATTGACCATCGCTGGAGAGATCTGAAAATGATAAGCTTGAGAGGTGCTGCAAAGAGGAATGGGCAAAAATGCCTAAAGATAGGTGCACCAAGCTTGTGGCATCATATTCAAGACTTGAGGCTTTACTTATTGCCAAACGTGCATCAACAAAGTATTGGGCAAAGGGTGTAAATAAAAATGAATTTACTTCATTGTGGAATAAGGTTGTTACATCAATCAATCAATCAATCAATCAACTTTTTTTTTATATAGCACCAAATCACAACAAACAGTTGCCCCAAGGCGCTTTATATTGTAAGGCAAGGCCATACAACAATCATGAAAAACCCCAACGGTCAAAACGACCCCCTGTGAGCAAGCACTTGGCAACAGTGGGAAGGAAAAACTCCCTCTTAACAGGAAGAAACCTCCAGCAGAACCAGGCTCAGGGAGGGGCAGTCTTCTGCTGAGACTGGTTGGGGCTGAGGGAAAGAACCAGGAAAAAGACATGCTGTGGAGGGGGGCAGAGATCGATCACTAATGATTAAATGCGGAGTGATGCATACAGAGCAAAAAGAGAAAGAAACAGTGCATCATGGGAACCCCCCCACAGTCTACGTCTAAAGCAGCATAACAAAGGGATAGTCCAGGGTCACCCGATCCAGCCCTAACTATAAGCCTTAGCGAAAAGGAAAGTTTTAAGCCTAATCTTAAAAGTAGAGAGGGTATCTGTCTCCCTGATCTGAATTGGGAGCTGGTTCCACAGGAGAGGAGCCTGAAAGCTGAAGGCTCTGCCTCCCATTCTACTCTTACAAACCCTAGGAACTACAAGTAAGCCTGCAGTCTGAGAGCGAAGCGCTCTATTAGGGTGATATGGTACTACGAGGTCCCTGAGATAAGATGGGACCTGATTATTCAAAACCTTATAAGTAAGAAGAAGAATTTTAAATTCTATTCTAGAATTAACAGGAAGCCAATGAAGAGAGGCCAACACGGGTGAGATATGCTCTCTCCTGCTAGTCCCCGTCAGTACTCTAGCTGCAGCATTTTGAATTAACTGAAGGCTTTTTAGGGAACTTTTAGGACAACCTGATAATAAAGAATTACAATAGTCCAGCCTAGAGGAAATAAATGCATGAATTAGTTTTTCAGCATCACTCTGAGACAAGACCTTTCTGATTTTAGAGATATTGCGTAAATGCAAAAAGCAGTCCTACATATTTGTTTAATATGCGCTTTGAATGACATATCCTGATCAAAAATGACTCCAAGATTTCTCACAGTATTACTAGAGGTCAGGGAAATGCCATCCAGAGTAAAGATCTGGTTAGACACCATGCTTCTAAGATTTGTGGGGCCAAGTACAATAACTTCAGTTTTATCTGAGTTTAAAAGCAGGAAATTAGAGGTCATCCATGTCTTTATGTCTGTAAGACAATCCTGCAGTTTAGCTAATTGGTGTGTGTCCTCTGGCTTCATGGATAGATAAAGCTGGGTATCATCTGCGTAACAATGAAAATTTAAGCAATACCGTCTAATAATACTGCCTAAGGGAAGCATGTATAAAGTGAATAAAATTGGTCCTAGCACAGAACCTTGTGGAACTCCATAATTAACTTTAGTCTGTGAAGAAGATTCCCCATTTACATGAACAAACTGTAATCTATTAGACAAATATGATTCAAACCACCGCAGCGCAGTGCCTTTAATACCTATGACATGCTCTAATCTCTGTAATAAAATTTTATGGTCAACAGTATCAAAAGCAGCACTGAGGTCCAACAGAACAAGCACAGAGATAAGTCCACTGTCCGAAGCCATAAGAAGATCATTTGTAACCTTCACTAATGCTGTTTCTGTACTATGATGAATTCTAAAACCTGACTGAACCTCTTCAAATAGACCATTCCTCTGCAGGTGATCAGTTAGCTGTTTTACAACTACCCTCTCAAGAATCTTTGAGAGAAAAGGAAGGTTGGAGATTGGCCTATAATTAGCTAAAATAGCTGGGTCAAGAGATGGCTTTTTAAGTAATGGTTTAATTACTGCCACCTTAAAAGCCTGTGGTACATAGCCAACTAACAAAGATAAGTTGATCATATTTAAGATTGAAGCATTAAATAATGGTAGGACTTCCTTGAGCAGCCTGGCAGGAATGGGGTCTAACAAACATGTTGGTTTGGATGAAGTAACTAATGAAAATAACTCAGACAGAACAATCGAAGAGAAACAGTCTAACCAAATACCGGCATCACTGAAAGCAGCCAAAGATAACGATACATCTTTGGGATGGTTATGAGTAATTTTTTCTCTAATAGTCAAAATTTTGTTAGCAAAGAAAGTCATGAAGTCATTACTAGTTAAAGTTAATGGAATACTCAGCTCAATAGAGCTCTGACTCTTTGTCAGCCTGGCTACAGTGCTGAAAAGAAACCTGGGGTTGTTCTTATTTTCTTCAATTAGTGATGAGTAGAAAGATGTCCTAGCTTTACGGAGGGCTTTTTTATAGAGCAACAAACTCTTTTTCCAGGCTAAGTGAAGATCTTCTAAATTAGTGAGACGCCATTTCCTCTCCAACTTACGGGTTATCTGCTTTAAGCTACGAGTTTGTGAGTTATACCACGGAGTCAGACACTTCTGATTTAAAGCTCTCTTTTTCAGAGGAGCTACAGCATCCAAAGTTGTCTTCAATGAGGATGTAAAACTATTGACGAGATACTCTAACTCCCTTACAGAGTTTAGGTAGCTACTCTGCTCTGTGTTGGTATATGACAATAGAGAACATAAAGAAGGAATCATATCCTTAAACCTAGTTACAGCGCTTTCTGAAAGACTTCTAGTGTAATGAAACTTATTCCCCACTGCAGGGTAGTCCATCAGGGTAAATGTAAATGTTATTAAAAAATGATCAGACAGAAGGGAGTTTTCAGGGAATACTGTTAAGTCTTCTATTTCCATACCATAAGTCAAAACAAGATCTAAGATATGATTAAAGTGGTGGGTGGACTCATTTACTTTTGAGCAAAGCCAATAGAGTCTAATAATAGATTAAATGCAGTGTTGAGGCTGTCATTCTCAGCATCTGTGTGGATGTTAAAATCGCCCACTATAAGTATCTTATCTGAGCTAAGCACTAAGTCAGACAGAAGGTCTGAAAATTCACAGAGAAACTCACAGTAACGACCAGGTGGACGATAGATAATAACAAATAAAACTGGTTTTTGGGACTTCCAATTTGGATGGAAAAGACTAAGAGACAAGCTTTCAAATGAATTAAAGCTCTGTCTAGGTTTTTGATTAATTAATAAGCTGGAATGGAAGATTGCTGCTAATCCTCCGCCCCGGCCCGTACTACGAGCATTCTGACAGTTAGTGTGACTCGGGGGTGTTGACTCATTTAAACTAACATATTCATCCTGCTGTAACCAGGTTTCTGTTAGGCAGAATAAATCAATACGTTGATCAATTATTATATCATTTACCAACAGGGACTTAGAAGAGAGAGACCTAATGTTTAATAGACCACATTTAACTGTTTTAGTCTGTGGTGCAGTTGAAGGTGCTATATTATTTTTTCTTTTTGAATTTTTTGCTTAAATAGATTTTTGCTGGTTATTGGTGGTCTGGAAGCAGGCACCGTCTCTACAGGGATGGGGTAATGAGGGGATGGCAGGGGGAGAGAAGCTGCAGAGAGGTGTATAAGACCACAGCTCTGCCTCCTGGTCCCAACGCTAGACAGTCACAGTTTGGAGGATCCAAGAAAATTGGCCAGATTTCTAGAAATGAGAGCTGCTCCATCTAAAGTGGGATGGATGCCGTCTCTCCTAACAAGACCAGGTTTTCCCCAGAAGCTTTGCCAATTATCAATGAAGCCCACCTCATTTTTTGGACACCACTCAGACAGCCAGCAATTCAAGGAGAACATGCGGCTAAACATGTCACTCCCGGTCTGATTGGGGAGGGGCCCAGAGAAAACAACAGAGTCCGACATTGTTTTTGCAAAGTTACACACCGATTTAATGTTAATTTTAGTGACCTCCGATTGGCGTAACCGAGTGTCATTACTGCCGACGTGAATTACAATCTTACCAAATTTACGCTTAGCCTTAGCCAGCAATTTCAAATTTCCTTCAATGTCGCCTGCTCTGGCCCCCGGAAGACAATTGACAATGGTTGCTGGTGTCGCTAACTTCACATTTCTCAAAACAGAGTCGCCAATAACCAGAGTTTGATCCTCGGCGAGTGTATCGTCGAGTGGGGAAAAACGGTTAGAGATGTGCACGGGTTGACGGTGTACACGGGGCTTCTGTTTAGGGCTACGCTTCCTCCTCACAGTCACCCAGTCGGCCTGCTTTCCCGACTGCCCGGGATCCGCCAGGGGGAACTAACGGTGGCTAAGCCACCTTGGTCCGCACCGACCACAGGGGCCTGTCTAGCTGTAGAATTTTCCACGGTGCGGAGCCGAGTCTCCAATTCGCCCAGCCTGGCCTCCAAAGCTACGAATAAGCTGCACTTATTACAAGTACCGTTACTGCTAAAGGAGGCCGAGGAACAGCTAAACATTTCACAACCAGAGCAGAAAAGTGCGGGAGAGACAGGAGAAGCCGCCATGCTAAATCGGCTAAAAGCTAGTAGCTACGCAACCTAGTGGATTTCTAAAAACACTCAAAGTGAATAATGTGTAAATAATTTAGAGGTGATTCAGCAGAAGGAGTGCTTTAGTTAAGGCACCAGACAGGCCATGAAGCAGCACAAGTAACGCACGGCAACAGCGAACGCACGACAACGGTGCAAAAATAAAATAAAAATCCACTAGACAGGCTGTGGAGCAGCACAGGTAACACACGACAACAGTGGTAAAAAAAAAAAAATAAATAAAATAAAAATCCACTAGACAGGCCGTGGAACAGCACAGGTAACGCACGACAACGGTGGTAAAAAATAAAATAAAAATCCACTAGACAGGCTGTGGAGCAGCACAGGTAACGCACGACAACGGCGGCAAAAAATAAAATAAAAATCCACTAGACAGGCTGCGGAGCAGCACAGGTAACGCACGACAATGGTGGTAAAAAAAATAAATAAATAAAAATAAAATAAAAATCCACTAGACAGGCCGTGGAACAGCACAGGTAACGCACGACAACGGTGGTAAAAAATAAAATAAAAATCCACTAGACAGGCTGCGGAGCAGCACAGGTAACGCACGACAATGGTGGTAAAAAAATAAATAAAAATAAAATAAAAATCCACTAGACAGGCCGTGGAACAGCACAGGTAACGCACGACAACGGTGGTAAAAAATAAAATAAAAATCCACTAGACAGGCTGTGGAGCAGCACAGGTAACGCACGACAACGGCGGCAAAAAATAAAATAAAAATCCACTAGACAGGCTGCGGAGCAGCACAGGCAACGCACGACAACGGTGGTAAAAAATAAAATAAAAATCCACTAGACAGGCTGCGGAGCAGCACAGGCAACGCACGACAACGGTGGTAAAAAATAAAATAAAAATCCACTAGACAGGCTGTGGAGCAGCACAGGTAACGCACGACAACGGTGGTAAAAAATAAAATAAAATCCACTAGACAGGCTGTGGAGCAGCACAGGTAACACACGACAACGGTGGTAAAAAATAAAATAAAAATCCACTAGACAGGCTGTGGAGCAGCACAGGTAACGCACGACAACGGTGGTAAAAAATAAAATAAAAATCCACTAGACAGGCTGTGGAGCAGCACAGGTAACGCACGACAACGGTGGTAAAAAATAAAATAAAAATCCACTAGACAGGCTGTGGAGCAGCACAGGTAACGCACGACAACGGTGGTAAAAAATAAAATAAAAATCCACTAGACAGGCTGTGGAGCAGCACAGGTAATGCACGACAACGGTGGTAAAAAATAAAATAAAAATCCACTAGACAGGCTGCGGAGCAGCACAGGTAACGCACGACAACAGTGCTAAAATAAAATAAAAATCCACTGGACAGGCTGTGGAGCAGCACAAGTAACACACGACAACAGTGGTAAAAAATAAAATAAAAATCCACTAGACAGGCTGTGGAGCAGCACAGGTAACGCACGACAACGGCGGCAAAAAATAAAATAAAAATCCACTAGACAGGCTGCGGAGCAGCACAGGCAACGCACGACAACGGTGGTAAAAAATAAAATAAAAATCCACTAGACAGGCTGCGGAGCAGCACAGGCAACGCACGACAACGGTGGTAAAAAATAAAATAAAAATCCACTAGACAGGCTGTGGAGCAGCACAGGTAACGCACGACAACGGTGGTAAAAAATAAAATAAAAATCCACTAGACAGGCTGTGGAGCAGCACAGGTAACACACGACAACGGTGGTAAAAAATAAAATAAAAATCCACTAGACAGGCTGTGGAGCAGCACAGGTAACGCACGACAACGGTGGTAAAAAATAAAATAAAAATCCACTAGACAGGCTGTGGAGCAGCACAGGTAACGCACGACAACGGTGGTAAAAAATAAAATAAAATCCACTAGACAGGCTGTGGAGCAGCACAGGTAACGCACGACAACGGTGGTAAAAAATAAAATAAAAATCCACTAGACAGGCTGTGGAGCAGCACAGGTAATGCACGACAACGGTGGTAAAAAATAAAATAAAAATCCACTAGACAGGCTGCGGAGCAGCACAGGTAACGCACGACAACAGTGCTAAAATAAAATAAAAATCCACTGGACAGGCTGTGGAGCAGCACAAGTAACACACGACAACAGTGCTAAAATAAAATAAAAATCCACTAGGCAGGCTGTGGAGCAGCACGACAACAGTGCTAAAAAATGAAATAAAAATAAAAACGAAAGCGTTAGCAAGCTAGTTAGCTTGCCAACGCTGATGAAAGTTAGCTGATAAAAGTGCTCCGTCGCCATGTTTCGACCGATTAGAGGTCTTCTTTAGGCGTTGGAGCACGGTGAAAAAGTAAAAAAAAAAAAAAAAAAAGTAAAAAAGTCTTGAAAAAGACTGTTAATTCAAAGAACTCAAACAGCTCAGTTCAAACAGCTAACAGATACAGCAGAACACCGCTGTGCTCCGGAACAGGAAGGCTATGATATGAATGCAGTGTTACATGCACTGTATACGGTGCAGTATAAGATGTGCATTGAACTTGGGATGAAACTGTCCTTGTGGTTCAAGCCCTGTACGCTCTGCAGCATTTACCAGACAACAGCGTTTCAATGTGACCATGAAATGGGTGTGTGGGGTCTTTGCAGATGGACCTCGCTTTCCTGAGACAGCAAGTGCTGTAGATGTCCTCCAGTTTTAGGAACTGCACCCCGATGGTTCTCTCAGCTCTTGACACCATCTGCTATAGTACTCTCCAGTCTGCTGCAGTGCAACTTCAGAACCACACACAGATGCAGCGTGTTAGGATGCTCTCTGTGGTGCAGGAGAACAGGACACACTGAGAAAGGCCAGATTTCCTCAGCATTCGCAGGAAAAAAGACGCTGTTGGGCCTTCTTTAGCAGAGGAGTGGTGTTGGATGCCCACAAGAGGTTGTCTGAGATGTGGGTTCCCAAGAACTTGAAAGGACGAGACTTGTTCCACACAGTCCACATTGATGAAGATGGGTGTGTGTTCCTTATCCCCAAATCTACGGAAGTCAATGATCAGCTCTTTGGTTTTTCCAGAGTTGAGGGACAGGTTGTTTGCTGAGCTCCACCTAACCAGATTATGCATCTCTACTCTGTAGGCTGACTCATCACCATGAGAGATCTGCCCAATCATGGTCGTGTCATCTGCAAAGTTTATGATGGTGTTTGAGTTATGTGCAGGGACACAGTCGTGAGTGAACAGTGAGTACAGGATTAGCGAGAGAGTACATAGCCTTGTGGGGTGCCGATATTCAGGGTTATGGAAGATGGGGTGTGTGGAACTGAGTGCACCACTTGTGGGTATCCTGACAGGAAGCTGGTGATCCAGGTGCACAGTGTTGCACTGAGTCCCAACTGATGCAGTTTGTGGATGAGCTTGGAGGGGATAACAGTGTTAAAGGCAGATCCATAGTATACAAACAACATCCTCGCATACGTGCCCTGCCCCACCAGGTGTGTCAGGACAGTGTGAAGAGCTAGAGAGATGGCATCATCTGTAGATCTATTTGCGCTGTATACAAATTGATTTGAGTCCAGAGTTGCTGGGATTTTGGCCTTTATGTGGGGTAAGACCAGTTTTTCAAAACACTTTATTATGATGGGTGTGAGGGCAATTGGCCGGTGGTCATTCATGTTGCTGATGTGCATTTTCTTCGGCACCAGTATGGCTGACTTAAGGCACTGGGGCACTGTTTCCAGCTCCAGAAACAGGTTGAAGAGATTACAAAACACCTCAGCCACATGGTCTACACATGACCTGAGCATGCATCCTGGGACTGTGACGGGGCCTGATACTTTCTGGGGATTAACTCTCTGTAGTGACCGCCGGACCTCATCAATCAATCAATCAATTTTTTTTTTATATAGCGCCAAATCACAACAAACAGTTGCCCCAAGGCGCTTTATATTGTAAGGCAAGGCCATACAATAATGATGTAAAACCCCAACGGTCAAAACGACCCCCTGTGAGCAAGCACTTGGCTACAGTGGGAAGGAAAAACTCCCTTTTAACAGGAAGAAACCTCCAGCAGAACCAGGCTCAGGGAGGGGCAGTCTTCTGCTGGGACTGGTTGGGGCTGAGGGAGAGAACCAGGAAAAAGACATGCTGTGGAGGGGAGCAGAGATCGATCACTAATGATTAAATGCAGAGTGGTGCATACAGAGCAAAAAGAGAAAGAAACAGTGCATCATGGGAACCCCCCAGCAGTCTACGTCTATAGCAGCATAACTAAGGGATGGTTCAGGGTCACCTGATCCAGCCCTAACTATAAGCTTTAGCAAAAAGGAAAGTTTTAAGCCTAATCTTAAAAGTAGAGAGGGTGTCTGTCTCCCTGATCTGAATTGGGAGCTGGTTCCACAGGAGAGGAGCCTGAAAGCTGAAGGCTCTGCCTCCCATTCTACTCTTACAAACCCTAGGAACTACAAGTAAGCCTGCAGTCTGAGAGCGAAGCGCTCTATTGGGGTGATATGGTACTATGAGGTCCCTAAGATAAGATGGGACCTGATTATTCAAAACCTTATAAGTAAGAAGAAGAATTTTAAATTCTATTCTAGAATTAACAGGAAGCCAATGAAGAGAGGCCAATATGGGTGAGATATGCTCTCTCCTTCTAGTCCCCGTCAGCACTCTAGCTGCAGCATTTTGAATTAACTGAAGGCTTTTTAGGGAACTTTTAGGACAACCTGATAATAATGAATTACAATAGTCCAGCCTAGAGGAAATAAATCTCATGTGCTCAGCCTGATAGTGGGGGGTCTGTGAAAATTAATAGCCCCTCTGTGGCTATTAATTTTTCAAGTGGATTGTGACTTTTAGGTCCGAGGCGAGTGAAGAAGTTGTTGAGGTCATTGGCCACAGTGATATCACCGTGGGGGAGCAGAAGGTCCTTGATTAGTGATGGGTTTGATGTTCCTCCACATACAGTTGTATGTAAAAGTTTGGGCACCTCTGATGATTTCCATGATTTTCCTTTATAAATCATTGGTTGTTTGGATCAACAATTTCAGTTAAATATATCATATAGCAGACAAACAGTGATATTTGAGAAGTGAAATGAAGTTTATAAGATTTACAGAAAGCGTGCAATAATTCTTTAAACAAAATTAGGCAGGTGCATAAATTTGGGCACCCCAACAGAAAAAAATACATCAATATTTATTACATCCTCCTTTTGCAGAAATAACAGCCTCTAAACTCGTCGTATCACTTCCAATGAGAGTCTGGATTCTAGTTGAAGGTATTTTGGACCATTCTTCTTTACAAAACATCTCAGGTTTGTTGGTTTCTGAGCATGGAGAGCCCGCTTAAAATCACACCACAGATTTTCAATAATATTCAGGTCTGGGGACTGAGATGGCCATTCCAGAACATTGTACTTGTTCCTCTGCATGAATGCCTTAAGCCCCTTTCACACCAGGCCTGCTTTGAGTTGCTTCATGCGGCATCATGACGACGCATGAATGTCTGCGTCAGTGCGTGCAGCAGGGGGACAGAGAGGTGAGGACACAGAGAAGAACCTGCAGACAGACTCTGCTGCAGCCAGACTGTGTGCACTCTGATTTATCTTCTAGTTTCTATGTCTTGTGCTGAGCTGCAGGTCTGTGTTCTAAGTTCTGTTATAGTTTGTCTTTGTTCCTTTGACCGGGAGCTGCAGCCGGCTTTCGCGTAGTTGCACGTGCAAACCATCTGTAAGTGGACATGGAGATGCCCAGACTTTATACTGAATTTGGACATGTCCTGTCTCCAGCAGTCAGTCTGTGAGCAGGACTTATTTATGGACTTTAACACAATTGGAGAGAACTTTACAAGTTGAGCGCAATGAGCTGCAGTCAGGCTTCAATCTGAGCATTTTTTTTTCTTTTAATATTTAACATGTGCAATGTAGTTTTACTGCATTGTGTACATGGTATAAGGTTTGTGTCAACAATCCTGCATGATTTATACTTTGGGAACAATGGAACACAGCATGAATCATAAATTGGCATCAGGTAACTTTGTATTGTGAGGGTGTGGCATCCAGTCACGTTGACTATCGTCACGTTGCCTGGACTGGCGTTGAAACTACTTCCTTTCTGTGTCCTGTGCTCAATGCAGAAAAAAATTAAACGTTTAATTTTTGGCATCCAATTTACTTTGTCCTTTGCGTCCCTCGTGCTGTTGTGGCATTGAGCTACAACATCTCTGCACTAGGTTGCATCCATGTGGCGTCATCATGACGCCGCACGACAACTTGAAGTGGGCCCGGTGTGAAAGGGGCTTTAGTAGATTTTGAGCAGTGTTTAGGGTTGTTGTCTTGTTGAAAGATCTCGCCCCGGCACAACTTCAACTTTGTCACTAATTCGTGAACATTGTTCTCAAGAATCTGCTGATATTGACTGGAATCCATGTGACCCTCAACTTTAACAAGAGTCACAGTACCTGCACTGGCCACACAGCATGATGGAACCACCTCCAAATTTTACTGTAGGTAGTGTTTTCCTTGGAATGCTGTGTTCTTTTTCAGCCATGCATACCGCCCCTTGTTGAGTTGCTTCATGCGGCGTCATGACTCAATAACTCAAGTAACTCAATTTTAGTTTAATCGGTCCACAGGACCTTATTCCAAAATTAAGCTGGCTTGTCCAAATGTGCTTTAGCATATCTCAAGTGACTCTGTTTGTGGCGTGTATGCAGAAAAGACTTCCTTTGCATTGCACCATCATACAGCATCTCTTTGTGCAAAGTGTGCTGTATAGTTGAACGATGCACAAAGACACTATCTGCAGCAAAATCACGTTGTAGGTCTTTGGAGCAGGTCTGTGGGTTGACTATGACTGTTCTCACCATACTTCGCTTCAGCTTATCTGAGATATTTTTTGGCCTGCCACTTCGAGCCTTAACTAGTACTGTGATCTTCCATTTCCTCACTATGTTCCTCACAGTGGAAATTGACAGCTGAAATGTCTGAGATAGCTTTTTATATCCTTCCCCTAAACCATGATGTTGAACAATCTTTGTTTTCAGGTCATTTGAGAGTTGTTTAGAGGCTCCCATGTTGCCACTCATTTGAAGAGATGCAAAGAGGGGAAACATTTACAAATGGCCACCTTAAATACCCGTTCTCATGACTGGATTCACCTGTGTAAGGAGGTCACGGGTCAATGAGCTTACAAACCATTTTTGTGTTCCAATAATTAGTGCTACATGTATTCAAATCAATAAAATGACAAGGGTGCCCAAATTTACGCACCTGCCCAATTTTGTTTAAATAATTATTGCACACTTTCTGTAAATACTAGAAACTTCATTTCGCTCCTCAAATATCAGTGTGTTCATCTGCTATATGATATATTTAACTGAAATTTCTGATCTAGACAACCAATGATTTCTAAAAAAAGTAATGAAAATTATCAGGGGTACCCAAACTTTTGCATACAACTGTATCCCCGTTGTTCTTGGTCATAGTTCTCGCTAGGGTTATAATAGAGTAACGGCCCGTTACGCTGCTGCCTGAAAAAACTATGGTGGAATTGGGACAAGTTATTTTCGAAGGTGTGTAGCAGGAAAATGATCATTCTCTATGCTGACTGTGGACCCGCTGCTTCTAATTCATAAGCGGGTCCACAATTTATTCATCAACCTCTGTCAAAGCCATTTAAAGATGTCAATCCTGACTCACTTTTCTGATGATTAATGTCACTACCGGTGTCACCAATCAAACGGCCCCCCCTAAAAAAAAAAATCGGTCTGCCCCGCCTTCACTGCGTATGCGTCATCAACTGCGGTTCACAGATCACGTTGTTTCTGCTTAAAACTGCACTCCAGTCATCATCTATCTCAGCTGTCTGAAGCTTTTGTACAACAATCATAAATTCAGCATTATTTCATCATAAAAGATGGAGGAAGCGATCAGAGTGCCGCAGCTACACGAGCTGCTAGCTGATGCATTCACTGCGCATCAGTCATTTCAAAGTGTCACCGAGTTTCCCCTTGTTTCTGCTTAAAACTGACTTTAGAATGATTTAAGAGGTTTTAAATACACATGCACTGTGATGACACTGTCAGCCCAAGGCTGAATTTCAAGTAATTTATATTTTCAGACTGTGAAAAGGGCTTTTCCACTATGAAACCAACTGAAAGAAGAAACACTGGACAACTTCCTTATGATTTCTAGTGAAGGAGATGAGGCAGAAATATTCAGCTTTGACGCTGCTTGTAACAACTGGGCCAAGACGAACAAAAGAAGAATTGACATTAGTGCCCGAGCATTCTTTAATCAAATCTGTGATAGAAATGTACATTTAACTGTTTTAGTTTCAATAAATGTTGTGAGCTCATGATTTGGGTGTTATTGTGAGCTTCAGTACCTGATGTCCAATATTTTGGAAACATGCTATGTAAAAGGTAAAAATATCATGGTCTAATTTAGGTAATTCCAGAGCCATTTGGTAAATTTATATGGACAAAGAAGGTCCTTTATAAGCCCATAATGCACACGCTTCAGGGGGACATAGGTCACCCACCAGGGCGCCACCGGCTTTTTAAGGCGATTTTTCCATCCCATTACTCTGCTAAAAAATCCTGATGAGAACCATGTTGGTGGAAAGTTAGTCCCTTACACATTGCCTATAAATGTCCTTGGCCTTTTTGATTCCCTTCTTCAGCTCAGATATGCCAATTTGCAGCCAGGTGCATCTCCAGATCTAAATGCCTGATTATGTGCTTTTAGTACGATTTTTGTCTTTTTATTCATCCATGGTTTCTGGTCAGGGAACATTCTTTTTTTTTCCTTTTCTGTAGTCAGTGTCTACAAAGCTGTTGATGTATAAGAGGACAAATGAGATGAATTTCTCCAGGTCTGTCTCTATGAGTCCCTGCACAGCCTGTTGGGTGAACAGTTCTCACTGTGTGCACTCAAAACAGTCCTGAGCCTTGGCCTCCTTTGGCCACACCTTCACGGTCTTTGTGATGGTTTTATTCCTTTGGATGAAGGGTCTATAGGCAGGCATTACGAGTAGTGAGAGGTCATCAGAGTCCCTCAGAGGTGGAAGGGCAAGGACTTTGCGTGAGTTTTTAAATGTTCGTGTACAGTTTGTCCAGTGCGTTTGGTCCTCTGATGAGACTGTTCACCTGAAGGTAGAAATTCTGGAGCACAGAGCGAAGGTCTGACTGAATGAAATCCCCAACAATAATACAAGCAGCCTCTGGGTGCATGTCCTGTTGTTTACTAATAGCCATGTATAGCTGTGCTAGCGCTAGCTTAGCATTAGCTTGAGGAGGAACATGCACTGCGGTTATAATAACAATAGAAAACTCACTGGGTAGATAAAGGTGTCTGCATATGATGGACATATATTCCATCTGGATCTGGGAAGCAGAATCTCTCAACAGCAGATTGGTGCACCAGCTCTTATTTATGTACACCCCCCTACTGGAGTTAGCTGTCCTGTCTGCTCGATATACAGTCTGGCTAGATAGCTCAACAGCACCGTCGGGAGCCAGGTTGTTCAGCCACAATTCTGTAAACAGCAGTAAACAGCAGTCCCTCAGTAAGCGTTGGGGGTTAATCCACAGCCTCAGCTCATCCAGTTTGTTGGTTAGGGCTGAACATTTGACAGGAAAATGCTTGGGAGTGATGCTCTGTGGGAAGCTTTCTGTAGCCGGGCTTGTACACCAGTGGTGGGCACAGATAACCCAAAAATTAACTTCGATAACAGATAATAAGATAACTGAAAAGTTATCTTTGATAAAGATAAACCGATAAACCACCCAAAAATGCATCGGAAGTTACAGATAATCGATAACCGATAAATTCTGGTGTTGTCTATAGGACATTTGCAGTTACTAAAGAGCTGAAATTGATTTTTAACACTCTTGCTTTTGAAAGCATAAAAAGCGGTAAAAGATCTAAAGAATAAGCAAGAACATTTGACCATGCTGCCCCCTATAGGAAGCAGCACAAACAAATCCTGAGAGCACCCATAAAATCAACTCTTTACTAATCATAATCATTTTTCTTTCAACATTCTGCCCCTGCTGGAAGCTCTTGTTTACAACAACGCTCCCACCACAGAGGCACACCGAGAGCAGCCATAAGACCAGCTCCCTAGCAATTTCAACACTCCGGTCAGGCGGAGGTCTTGAAAAATAAAGTCATACTAACTTATGGTTTTTTGAAAATACTGATAGAATAACTCCATTAATGTCAATTCTGTCATTTGTACAAAGTTAAAATATAACATATCTTTTAATGTTGACTAAGGCACTAATTCTGAGGTTTTGTAACAAACACAGACCGCAAAGCATTCTAGGTAAAAGTGCTAAACAGTGATTGGTTCAGTAATCCATTATGTAAACCAACACGTTAATGTGACGTGTGTTGGTTTAAAGATAAATGTGCTTTTGTAAAATATTCCATTTTTATTTGTAAAAACAGGCATTTTTACGGAGCCCTGGAAGTGTCATCGCAATTGCATGTTTTAAAACTTTTATGATGTTGTAAAACGTGCACTCAATATTAGTAAGTAAGTAAGTAAATTTATTTATATAGTGCCTTTCACAGAGATAAGGCCATGTACACACATTGTCGGGTATTTGTAAAACTGAATATCTTACCCTTTCAGTTTGGGGAAAAAACTTCATCCACCCTACGTTGTTTAAAAAAAAAAAAAAAAAAAAAAAAAAAAAAAAAATCCATCCACATCGAACCGTATAAATGTGTTGTAATTAGTCTGCCAAACCTTTGGGTGGCGGTACTGATTAAAATTCTATCCAATCAGGAGCCTTATTCTCTTGTCGTCACTTCCACAAAAACTAAAAACATGGCGCCAGCCTCGTTCGTGTGGACCGATGAGTCGGAATTACTTCTAACCGTAGTTTTAGAATACAAAGTTAACATATATGCACACAAAAAGCACCTGGACAATACCAACACTTTGAGAGCAGCCATGTACCCAGACGTTTAATACTGCCATGAACACTCCTGCCCAGTAGATGGCAGTAGCGGCCTTGAAAAAATGTCAAACAAAATTCCAGATAATCCGTGTCTGCTACATTTAAGATGCGTGGAATTTAACAAACGCAAATACACTAACGTCTATAAACCCAGAGAATATATTCATGAGAGTTTTAGGCACTAGAGTTTAATGCTGTTATCTGTGGACCCTGAACAGAGTGTCTGAAATGCATTTGTCCTGTCGTGAACGTCTGAGATTACCTTATGCTACCCATAATGCATTGCTGCCTGGCACAGCATGTGCTCACAAAACCTTAAAAATTAGCACATTACTTTAAAACGAAAACATATATCTGATATTTTCACTTTATAAACTTCAGACATGACAATAATTTTAAAAAACTTGTCTAAAATGAGTGGTTAAAATTTGAACCATAAGTTAAACATGTATGCCTCTGGATGACTTGGTGACATTGCGATTTTATTAGTATGGTGTTAAAGGAAATGACTTTTTTTTTTTGGTCACCAGTTCTCCTTTGCTTACAGACGATAAGAGTGGTTTCTGACTGCAGAGGCAAGAACAACATGCCTATTAGGAAACTTTTAACAAGTAGGTCTCAACAGCTTTAACATTTTTAAAAATGTTTTTCACTGTTCAGCTTAGTTTAGTACGTTATCGGTCTAAAAGTTATCGGACGGTAATTCATCGGAAGATAATTAGTCTGATGATGGTTTTTAAATTGATCTAAAAAGATAATCCGATAATGAAAACATTATCTTCGATAATTATCGGAATATCGGAAGTGTGCCCACCACTGTTGTACACCCACCCTTGCTTTTGGTTCCTATTCCAACACGGTCTGTGGCTCCACTTCAGGGGTGATCCAAGGAGCGTGCACTCGGGCTATCTCAGTCAGAAAATCGCTGTAGTTGGTAAAAAGATGAGGAACGTATGCACAGTTCAGGCCGATACCAAGCAGTGTTGTGCAACTGTCTGATATATTCGCACTGGAAACTTGCAGTAGGATTAACAACACAAATAAGTAACATAAATAACAAATACCGGGAGAGTGCAAAGCCACTGCATGTAGATGTGCCACTGATGTGAAAAAGCAGATATGCAATAAGCGAAGTGTGCAACGCATCTGCGCATGCGTGGGTCAAACGGGGGCAAAAATCCCAACTACCAAACTCACACCGCTCCCATTGAATTTCATATACAGTAGCATTAGCGGACTGTAAAAGTTAAGGCTTTTACAGGGATTGTTTCAAAGGCTTAAAGCCTTAAGTCACGCATACAATAATGACAGATGCGCACTGCTGTTTTCAAATGCTCGAATGGAATTTATAGGCTTGAAAGTTGGCTGAAAACACATGATTGCAAAGCTCCGCCGAGTCCACAAAAAGACAGAAAGAAGAAGAAATGTGGTTGTACACCTCCGTTCATTCTACACAATTTTGCCACAGAAAAGAAAGATCCAGAGAGATGTAAAAGATGGACTAAAATTGTAAGTTTCTTACACACATTTATTTTGTCAATATCCTGAAACCATGCCGCCGTTTTCATGCATCAGCTTATGACTGTAATGTCACGCCATGAATGACGGGGCGCGTAATAGGGGTGTCAGGAAAAAAATCGATTCACGTCCGAATCGCGATTCTTATTTATTACAATTCTGAATCGATCCAAAATGTCCAAGAATCGATTTTTAAAAAGCATTTTTTAAACATTTTCTTGCTTACTCGCTGCGTGTACTGTTTGTCAGGCAACGGCTTCCGTACTACAGCGTCCCCGTGAGGGGGGGTGGTCCAGCGTGCTTCAAACACTTGTGAGCTGCAGAGTTCAGTGGCTGTAGCTTAGCATGGCGGACAAAGAGCTAATTCAGCCAGCACCGTCTTTGCTGAAGGCAGATGTTTGAGTGCATTTTGGATTTTATTATTTGCTGCGTAAGAAGGAGCTTAACATGACTTATGCAGTGTGCAAAATCTGCAAAATGAAAGTCAAATACTTCGGAAACACTTCAAATCTGCAAGCCCACATGCTACGTCATCACCCGGAGCTAAAAGAGGGGAGCAGAGGTCTCTGCCGACTACTGACCAGCGCTTCGCTAAACTGCCAGCCAACTCCGATCAAGCAAAGCAGATAAGTACATTTACATCTAGAATCACTTGATTAACCTTGTAAAGCTGCATTTTCTGAAACATAAACATTTTTTAAGTAATATAACTATTTCTCAGAGCTCTTTGAATCAAAAATCAATTCTGAATCGAATCGTCACCCCAAGAATCGGAATCGAATTGAATCGTGGAGTTGTTGAACGATTCACATCCCTAGCGCATAATATTGTAAAACTGACATGTTCTATAAACAAACTGCATGCATGCACATATCACTGCATGTCTGTCAACTTATCAAAACAAACGTGACACCAAAGAGGTTATATGTGAGACCCACCTTCATTGTCGTCATTATGAAGCCCGCGGAGTAGCGATTTCTCATTCCTGCTTAGCAAATATTCTGCAATATCCACAGTTTCAGTCTCTGGACTTTGTCTAACCATCCATCAGTTGCCCTCAAGGGGTCAGAAATTTGTTTGTCTCCAACTATCAACTAGGACTGGTCATTTTCGACAGCGGCTCTCTCTTCGGCACTAACGGTAGTTTCTGTAACAATGCAGCACACGCAAGCACAGCCAGCTCTTCTTTCCTCTTCTGCCCATTGCCGTACGTAGTCCTGGTTGTAACAGGCAATCCGCGGAGCTGACAAAAACGCTTAAAATCGTCAACTTTCCAGCGGTTGAAATGATCCAAATCACAGCACTCCTCCCTGCTTTCTGCCGCCATAGCTTGTGGGTTGGTAGTCGAAAAATTTAGCCTACCCATAATGCACTGCACAGCCTGAGATGCGCACTTCGCTTATTATAAGGTCACCAAATTGCACACTGAAGTTCTGTCCAATTAATTAAAGCAACAGACAGTAACCAGCACAGCACAATCTGGACTGAATTTTGTAAGTACTCATAAGAATAATGAACTTTCCTGTATTGTTCACAACATTATGTTTCCCTTAATGTCATTGTTTTATTGGCTAGAGGTCCTGGACTGTTTCTCATGATCTCTATTCAGTGTCTATACTTTAACTGGAATTTAAAAAAAAAAGTTATTTTTAGCATATATTAAAACAACAACAAAAGTGAAACTGTTCTCATCAAATGTATTTTCATCCAACTATGAGCACTGAATAAAGGCAGTACTTTTGTGGCAGCAACCCCACAGCAGGGTTCAATGCAATACCGTTTAGAGATCGCTGTCTCAGTTGTTTATTTATTTAAAAGAAAACTGGTGTGGGGCAAGTGTCACCTTCTTCCTCTACATCATCTTACTTCGTTCATGCAGGGTTAACGTGGATGCCATCTGTCCCAAGCCTGAGCCGGACAGTGGTGGCTGGCAATGCCAATGACTTTGCAGGAGAATGAAGGTGTACTATAATGAAAGTAAATGCCTTTATTACTGTGTTAGCAGTGTTATGGGATCTGAGTGCTACTTGCAGAGCTTTAATTTACACATATATTCTGATTCTTTATTGTCAATGAAACAAGTACAACGAAAAGTAAGGTGTAAGCTTTTTCAGTGCAAATATAAACCTGATTAAACCGCATACAGACTTGAAAAGGTCTTAAAGACTTAAAAGAAAATAAACAAAATGTAACAGGAAAAAGGAGGGGTGTTCAGAGTGTAAGTTAAGAAAAAGTTATATGGACATACTAGCAAAATGATATGCAAAAAAAAAAAAAAAAAAAAAAAAAAAAAAGAGAGAAAAGTGTGTACAGAAACTGTGGATATTGCACATATGACAGTGGATATTGCGTATTTACAAATATTGCATTTATTCTGTGTGGCATGTGCCCTGGCTATTTGGTTCCAGTGGCATTCAAAGCTCTAACAGCAGTTGAGTAGAAACTGTTTTTCAGTTTATTTGTACTTGCTTTAATGGCCCTGTACCGTCTGTCTTATGGCAGTAGCTCATACAGAGAGTAGTCCGGGTGGGATGAGTCCTTCAGGATGGTGTTGGCTCTCCTGAAACATTAAAAGCCATGAAGGTCCCCCAGTGTGGGTAGAGGGCACCCAATGATTGTCTTTGCCATTTTGGTAACCCTCTCAAGCTTTTTCCTGTTTGTTCCCGTGCAACTGGCAAACCATGTACACAGACAGTATGTGAGGATGCTCTCCATGGTAGAGCAGTAAAAAGACGCGCAATCTCTATTTTATGTTATTTTTCCTGAGGATTCTCAGAAAGTGGAGTTTTTGCTGTGCCTTCTTTACCAAGTGTGTGGTGTTCCTGTCCCAGGTCAGTTTCTCCTCTATGTGGACTCCCAGGAAACAGAAGTCCCTGACCCTTTCCACACAGGTCCTGCCAATGATAATGGGCTGAATGTCTGTTTTATTTCTCTTGAAGTCTATGATTATATCCTTGGTTTTGGAAGTGTTGAGGAGGTAATTTTCTCTACACCACATTGTCAGCTGTTCCACCTTATCCTGGTAAGCTGACTCATCTCCTCCAGTGATACAGCCTCCCACCGTGGTGTCATCTGCATACTTAATGAAGGTGTTGCTGGTGTGGAGGGGGTGCGGTCAGAGGTACAGAGGGTGAAGAGCAGTGTGCTCAGCACGCAGCTTTGCGGGTAACGAGTGCTGAGTGTGAGAGCTGTGGATATGTGAGGGCCAGTCCTAACTATCTGTGAGCGATCTGACAAAAAATCCTTAATCCAAAGACGTGGAATGAGGTAGACCGCCGTTCAGGAGTTTCCTCACGAGGCCATAGGGGACGATGGTGTTGAATGCTGAACTGTATAATCCACGAAGAGAAGACGGGATATGCATCTGTTATAATTTATCCTCAGTTAGCCTCTGCCAGTAACCACGTTATTTTTGCATGACAAGACAACCATATCTGAAAGATTCTTCTAAACAAAGACATTCTTCATCCCTTCAAGGTCAGCCTGAGAGATTCTAACTGTTGGAGCTCCTTAATATTTTTTGTACTTACAATGAGCAGCCTGCGTGTGCAATAAGTCTGATGACCAAGATGCAACAATTAATACAATCACACCGTTGTTAAATTGTTTAATTCTTACCAACAGTGAAGTGACTGTTTTGCATCCACAACATTCTAGTTTAGTGGCACAGTAACTGAAATGCTGAATGTTTCAGCACAGAGAAAAAACTTTACCATTCGCCAGCCTCAACCTAATTTTAACTTGGTGATGTGAAAGTCAAGTTTTGAACTCCTTCTGACATTTTACTGTGAGAATGGACAATTTTCAAGTTGTGCTGCAGAGACTTCCGGTTAGTGAGCCTCTTGCTCACGTGTCTGACATCATTACAAATAACAGCTTGTTACGATGCCTCGCTGCTAACCGATCGGTTGTTATGGGCCAGTTACGGTGTTTGTGAAGCATTGTGTGTCATCCAAAAAAATAAAAAATAAAGCCAAACACTCAGTCTGCAAGTCTAAGCAAAATACAGACAAGTGACGCACGTCTGCAGAGACGCTTCTTTAAGAGACTGTTGGTCAGCGTGGTCCTGGTGTGAGGAGAGTGCTGAACACCTCACACCGGCCAGAGAGAGACAGCAGCCGGACGAACAGCAAACTTTGATTGTGGGTGCCTGGCCGCCAGGTCAATAGTCACTCCTGGTTGTTATGACACCTCACGGAGTGGCTGACTGATAGCATGTTATGTCGCCTCACGGAGTGGCTGACCGATCCACTGTTATCATGCCTCATGGAGTGGCTGACTGATAGCATGTTATGACGCTTCATAAAGCTGCAAACCAATCCATTATGACACCTCACAGCTGGATGCTGGTTAAAGATATCTCCAAAAGTCAACGCAAGTCCAGATTTCTTGTTTCGTTTTGGCTTTGGTGTCCTTCGTTAGTGGCATGTGGCCAGGGCTTTACATTTGTTGCTAGGAAAGTTCGATGAAATGACCAACATTCTGGGCACAGTGAACATGTTTTTGTTCTAATTTGATTTCTTTGTGCGACTGACATCATTAATCAAGCACTGAAAAGGTTGTTCCTACCACCGCACAACTCCAAACAGCGACGAGAAAGTTTCTTGACAGTTTTTGTTGTTGAACAAAACCACGTCTCCCGAACCAGATAGAGTTGTGACGTCACTGGAACCTATTAATATAAAATAAAAATTATTTCTTAAATTAAATTATTTTATTGTGTATTTCAAGTATGTAACGGAAGTGCATTCCGTTACATACTTGAAATACACAGTATGTTTAAATAAAAATAAGCAGTATGAATAAAGAAAATAATATGAATCAAGGTTGCAAAATAATAAGATAATAATAATGACAATAACAATAATAATAAACGGATGTGTTCGGATGTAAATCGAAAATAATCCGGAATTGAACCTGAACAACATCGGAATTCTGTTCCTGCGCACAAATTCCTTAAGTGCCCAAAGCCGTCGGCCGGCAGTGAAAGTATTATTAATTTTCCAAACTTTTTACGGATTTGATAAAAGTAAACTCAAACCCTCGTAGTAATCCATTCAAAATAAAAATAATTTGTAAGGATGAGCTTTGTTTCGACACAGAAAGCGCGTAGCGCCCTTCTAGAAATGGCGGCCGGTTTCGGGAGTGGAGAGATCAATTTGTTCGCGCTGAACAAGGACATATGAATAAAATCACATGAACTTTGTAAGAAATACTTCCAGACAGCGATAAAACAGCGGGTTTCTCCTTCAGCTCAGGCCGGTAAACAGAATCCGACACACCGCAGACCAAACCGCGCTTCACTCTCACCTGTTCTGCAGATGATTCGAAGCAAAATCCCCACCGTCCGACTCCGCCATCTTCGAGTACACAGGAAGATGCATTAAACATTTTTAGAAAGATTTGCAGAAATCCGGCGATACCAGCAGCCTATACATGTTCACAAAATACAGAAGGACGGCGTTGTGTTTTCACTTCAACAGACTGACGACACAGCGCTCACCGGCTCATCTAGTGTTGCCAGATCTCACCCAAGAAAACAAGCACCAATTTCTGCTTATGCATAAAGACGCAACGGAAGTAATTTCAAATTAACAATTGCCGAAAATAGCTTAATCAAACGAATTTATTATCAATACTAAATGTGTGATTGTGACAATTAGTAAAAAAAAAAAAATACCAGCAGAGAAACGTATTAACAAAAGTAAAAACAAATTTACTCGTATATTTGGAAAACAAAATTACAAGAAAGAAATTTACATTTACAAAAATAAATTTACAAGTTGAGAAACGTACAAAATAAAAACAAATTTATGTTTGGAAAACGAAACTATAAACATAGAAACAAATTTATGTTAGCAAGCACATTTATAAAAATAAAATTTACATTTAGAAAACAAATTTACAAGTTGAGAAACACATTTACAAAGGTAAAAAAAAAAAACAAATTTCTAAACTAAGAAACACAGTTGCAAAAATAAAAACAAATTTACATTGGGGTGGGGGGAAGAGAGAAAGCTTTTACTTTTGTTAATTCTTCTTCTTTGTCTTTCGGCTGTTCCCGTTAGGGGTCGCCACAGCAGATCAATCGTTTCCATCTCACCCTGTCCTCTGTATCTTCCTCTGTCACACCAACCACCTGCATGTCCTCTCTCAGCACATCCATAAACCTCCTCTTTGGTCTCCCTCTTCTCCTCCTGCCTGGTGGCTCCATCCTCAGCATCCTTCTCCCAATATACCCTGGGTCCCTCCTCTGCACATGTCCAAACCATCTCAATCTCGCCTCTCTGACTTTGTCTCCAAACCGTCTCACCTGGGCTGTCCCTCTGATATGTTCATTCCTAATCTTGTCCATTGTTGTCCAAAAGAGAATCTCAACATCTTCAGCTCTGCCACCTCCAGCTCTGCCTCCTGTGTTTTTGTTAGTGCCACCGTCTCTAAGCCGTACAACATAGCTTGTCTCACTACTGTCTTGTAAACTTTTCCCTTCACTCTTGCTGATATTCTTCGGTCACAAATCACTCCTGCCACCTTTCTCCACCCACTCCACCCTGCCTGCACTCTTTTCTTCACCTCTCTACCACACTCTCCATTACTTTGAACAGTTGACCCCAAATATTTAAACTCATCTACTTTCACCACTTCTACTCCTTAACTGCACTATTCCACTGGGCTCCCTCCCGTTCACACACATGTACTCACTCCTGCTTCTACTAACTTTCATTCCCCTTCTCTTCAAAGCATATCTCCACCTCTCTAGACTAGACTCAACTTTTGTTATTAATATATCGTAATGCAAAGGCGTGTTTGGAATACTTACTGTCATTTCAGTCTCACTGACAGCTGTGTTAAATAGGCTTAGATTAAACTTCAAATTTAAGTGCTGAAAGACCAGTACTGCAAAAAACAAAACAGAATTTTAAAAAGTCACCAGGAGATTTTTGTATGTAAACGAACATTATGAATGAACTTTATTATTTTAATGGAGTGAGTCCAAATGAACTACTTATAACTCCTTAACTATATTTAACTTGTCTTTTCCACATTGATTAGGCAAACACCTGCTTGCTACTGAAAGTCTCATTTTCACGCATTTGTTCCCATTCACAGCTCAAGGGGAAAACTATTCATCTGGGAAATATGCGTCCCTGAAAAACTCCCGTTTTCTAACATGTAAATTTTGTTTGCACTTCCCAGCCACCGCACACAGCAGGGGTGGATCGCTGATCACTTAGAAGGATAATGGACACTGTTATTCAAGTGTAGTGAACAAACCCAAATAAGCAGCTAAATAAACACCTTAAGTCGGTCAAATCGCCAAAGTCGCTTATAATAAGCAGTCCTGGCAACATGGTACACAGCTGTTTGCTGAGGCTCTTCTCTACACTGACAGCAAGCGGCCACTGAGTGGCGCCAAACCATCCATCCATTTACCCACTCACTCAATTTCTCATTTTCAATCGTTTACCCCAATAAGGGTCACGAGGGGGCTGGAGCCTATCCCAGCAGTCATAGGGTGTGAGACGAGGTACACCCTGGACAGAACACCCCAGTCTGTCACAGGGCCACATATAGACAAACAAATACATTCACACCCACACGCACACCTACGAACAGAATTTAAAGTTTCCAGTTCACCTAACCTGTATGTCTTTGGATGGGGGAGGAAGCTGGAGCACCCGGAGGAAACCCACACATGCAAACTCCACACAGAAAGGCCACAGGTGGGAATCAATCCCATGACATTCTTGCTGCAAGGCAACAGTGCTAACCACTAACCACTGTGCTGCTTTGGCGCCAAACCTGCATGCGATTGTTAAGTCAACCAGTAGTCATGATGTTTGTCATGATGTCATGATGCTGTTTTCAACTCCATGTGTAGATGTAAAGTACTTGTCTACAGGTTTGCACCAAAAAAAAGATTTTGAGACTCTTTTTCCCCACATAAAGGAGAGTTTGCAAGGGTCAAACCCAGAATTCACTGGGAAAAGTCTAACAACTGATGTCTAACAACTTACTGAGCACCACAGTCTTGTTTGAGGGCGGGCGCTAAAGGGGTAAAATATGACACATATGACATCATTTCTCTACTTCCGGGAAAAACATGGCATGTTCTCTGAATTTTTGGGTAAATTACATGCAAGTGAAGTGCAAAAAAAAAGGGACGATGCAGTGGAAAGTGGACATGTGTTGCGGTTTGTTTATGACCCGGAGTAGAGGTGGGCGATACCAGGAATTTTGGTATTGATACCAAGTAAATACAGACCCAGTATCGCTGATATCGATACCGATACTTTTTCATATTTAAGCTTCATAGAGCCAAAGAATCCAAAAGACCTAGGATAGAATTTCGCCAAACATTGTACGTGACAACAAAATACTTTATTATCACAATCAACATTTTTGTTTAAAAAATATCACTCAACACAACTTAAAACAAAATCTCCTGAAGTAGAGGGCTGACAAACCACAATACAACAAAATTAACATACCACAACAAATACTGTAAACAGTTTCAAACTTATTCTGTTTTTCAAGTTGAACAATACGAGGTCTGTTAGAAAAGTATCCGACCTTATTATTTTTTTCAAAAACCATATGGATTTGAATCACATGTGATTGCATCAGCCAAGCTTGAACCTTCGTGCTTATGCTTGAGTTTTTTCACGCCTGTCGGTTGCGTCATTCGCCTGTGAGCAGGCTTTGTGTGAGCAGTGGTCCACCCTTCTCGTCGGATTTGTATTGCAAATAAATGTCTGAACTATTTGGAGCTTTGCTTCATCAAATTTTTCCAGAAACTGTGAGAGACCTCCAGGTGGACACCATTCGGAATTCCTCCACACGTCTGTCTCAATGTGCCGAAAAAGTGCTGATGTCCACGTCTTCCACAATTCCTGTGGTACTCAGACAACGTCCTGGATAAAACACAGCGTCCAGTTTGGAAATGAATGGCACATTCCACTGTTACAGGAGTTTTTGTCATGGAAAGAGGAGCGGAGGAATTCCGCACGTTGTGGCAGTGCCACATGGCGAAAAGCAACGCCGTGATGAAGCCTTATGGGCCTTTCACACTGAATCCGTCAGATGCTTCAAATGCGTCAAAAATCGGTCTAAAAAGCATTATTTTCAATGAGACGCGTTGCGTTTTAGATGCGTCAGATGCGTCACGTCAAAAGCCGAGCTAAACCGACGCATCTAACGGGAGTGCGCATTGCCGCTTGTCAGCAGGCTGACGGAGTCAAAGTTCAAGCCAATCCAACTTCCCTCCTGCTGAGCTGTGACGTACCTTTGCGTTGTCCAATAGGAACGACGCGTCGGGCCAAAACACGGAAGACGGGTGGCAGAAACCGCATTGGCCACCATCTTGGAAGGGGCGTCCTACCTATGGCAGAAACCACTGATCTCTACAAAATGGATCGGTGGAAACCACTGATCCGTGAAAAACAGAAACGTGTCACAGGACTGCTCATTTATGGAGCAGTTTTCTGAAGAAAAATCCTTTGAAATGTTTTTTGTTGTTACCTCATTATTTCTGATTACTGTTAAAAAACAGTTTAGAACACTTGTAATTAAAATAGCTAAATAAATCAATAAATGGTTCTTTAGAAACCTTTCATCTGTAAATTAAAACCACCTGTTATTTCAGATTATTTCATTTCTTGTTTAACATAAGGAACCTCAGACATTTATTTTTAGACAACATGGAAATTTGTACATTTTTTTAATTCTGGTAGATTATTTATATCTCATTTTAAACAGAAAAACAGACACTGTAAATAAATACTAATGTTTATTATAAATGCAACAGGAAATAATATAACAATGACTGCAGTGTGATTGTAAAGTAGGATTTCTTTGACAAACCTCATGATGATATATATATATACTCGTATATATAGTCATTTCAACTTTGCCAAAATATGTAACTGCCTTTAATGTTGCTATCAGGACAGCGTCATTTCTAAAATATGAATTTGAGCACTATAAGTGGAGCGCTTCTACCTGTGCAAATGTCTTTTGACTTTGATTTTGTGGACATTTTTAATGATCCGTTCATTTATTGTTAAAATATAAAATGAAACAGCTTTTTAAAAATTAATAAAATAGTTGCCATTCAAAGAGCCTTTTATTTAGAAGCAGGTGATGTTCTGCTGGATTTTCTGGACCAGATGAAGGTCTCTTCTGCAGCTTTGAACTCTGGTGGTGTTGCTGAAAAGCAGAGATGTTTTCTTTCGACTGGACTTCGCGGTGTTCAGCTCATCAATGGAAATTTGGTTGTCTGCACAGCAAATGTTCCTGATTGGGACAAATAAAAATATTTCTTTAAATATAAAGAAACACTAAACAGTTCATATATATAAAAAAAAGCAGAAAAACGGGGGAAAAAAAAAGATGGAAAAAACGCCCGAAAAATAAGTTATTTAAAGTTGAGCTTTTGTGGTGTCTGAAAAAAGCTGTAGCTTTATTTGGTAAAAATAAAAAGACTGAACCATTTAGAAATTAAAGTGTTCACTCAGATCAACTGTGCTAAAAGGCTACGCTAACGTTAGCTGATCATTAAACCTTCAAAGCAGTTCAGTAAATGTCACCTTTTATTTTTACATTATTCTCACCCTCGATAAAGCTGCAGAACTAAACTCTGTTGGGCAAACTGGGACTTCGCATATATCCAAAAAGTGGAAGATTTCGGACTGAGTGGGTTTGCTCCATCACCCCGGCTGCCTGCCTCGGTCTGCCCAGTGATGATACCTGAAGGCCGGCTTCTCCATGCGGTTTGGTCCGCTGTCGCGGTTCGATCGTCGGTCCTCCTCGTCCATTCTCCTCCTCGGTCGACGTCACTCCGAAAAGTAGCTGAAAAAAAGCTTCTCCCAGCAGGGTGATGGGAGAATCGTTCTACTGCTGTTTTTTAAAGCTTTTTTTGTGGTTCAGGCGACCCATTCAAGATGGCAATCGCTTAACTTTTTCAGATTGTGAAAACAGCCAGAGTGTGACGTAGCAATCTCCGCCCCACACCTTTTTTTTTTTTTTTTTTGCCGCTTCCAAAGCAACGCGTCTGACGTCATCCATCGATGCTTTGACACATTGGCCTGACAGATTCAGTGTGAAAGGCCCATAAGTCAGACGATGTCCCAGATCAACAAAGCCTTCACATTGGAAATGATCTGGTTGTTTCAGCGGGGTTTCAGCCTGTCGATTGGCACTCGGAGCGCGGCGCGCTCTCAGCAGCTGTGGGCGGTCTTTAAACCGGCTGGATCACTCCTTAATCTGTGTAATCCTTATAAAATCGTCCCTGAAAGCCATTTGAATTTTCCGAATGGTGTCCACCTGGAGGTCTCTCACAGTTTCTGGAAAAAAATTGATGCAGCAAAGCTCCAAATCATTCAGACATTTATTCGCAATAAAAATCCGACGAGAGGGGTGGACCACTGCTCACACAAAGCCTGCTCACAGGCGAATGACGCAACCGACAGGCGTGAAAAAACTCACGCATGTGCACAAAGGTTCAAGCTTGGCTGATGCAATCACACGTGATTCAAATCCATATGGTTTTTGAAAACAATAAAAAGGTCGGATACTTTTATAACAGACCTTGTACAATAAAATAATACAAAAAATAAGGAATTTCTTCCCTTCAGTGCACTTCTCTACATTGTTTCTTAAATAGTATATAAAAAAATAGAACTTAAAGCAAATTAAAACAATCTTCTGAGGAAAAACTAACACACCACAACAAATATTGTAAACAGTTTCAAACTTGTTCTTTTTTCAAGTCGAACAATACAAGAATATAATACAAAGAATAAGGAATTTCCTACCTTCAGTGCAGTTCGGGCTTTAAACAGGCTGAGCCTACCTGCATGGCTGTTGGCTGGCGCTACTGAGCCACGTGATGGTGCAACAACAAAAGACCAGAGGGGGGAAGGGTGCGCTGCTCCGTGTTGTGTGACACAGCGCAGCGCTGCTCTTACAGAGAGTAGACTTTGATGAATGCACAGCAGTCAGTGCATGCGGGAGAGAAAAAAAGCTTGAGTATCGATCTTTTTACATGAGGATCATTCAATATCAATACCAGCGATGGTATCGATATTATCAATATTAGGATCGATCCGCCCACCTCTAACCCGGAGCACAAACATGTCGAGGCAGTTTTGCAGGTGAGAGAACACACCTACTCTGGTTAGCTGTGTAGGCTAACACTTACTGACACGACCTCTCATATTCGCCTCGTCTTCCCTTCTCCAGTGGGAACCAAAAAAAAAAAAACAATTTGGCGGTCCCCATAAGTGGTGAAATCCCACGATATCCCGCAGGGTTCAAACAAGACTGTGCTGCCCTATTAGCTCAGTTAACATATTAGAGTTGCCCTATTAACTGTCAGATGCAACAAAGTTAAATAAATAAGCGTAGGCTGCGTAGGAACTATATCAGCACAGACACTTGCATTTGGTAGAGCTAGGATGAGGGTAATTGTGCATGAGAATTACTATTCTGCTCACTGAGCAGGAAGCAGCTGGCACTGGATCCTGTCAAGAATGACTCTTGGAATCTCTAAGGAGCAGTATTCTGGAAAAAAAAACTGATAAGCTAATGTAAAACCAGATACTAACTGGAAAACCAGATAAGGTAATGTTGCCCAAAACACTGGTGAAACTGGAAATTTTAAGTGAAATTCTGTAGTCAGTTTTGACCATTTATTATTAACTTATTGGGTTTTTACAGTACACCCAGTGAAAGAAATTCAGCTCACATATCACAGATACCTGGTGGGTGTTCCGCCTGCAGGATCAGTCACAAAAACACGTGGCCTGCACATATAGTATATAATCTAACTATAATAACAAAAAAATATGGATGCCACTCCAGTCATTTGTATTATTTAATTTCTCAACTGTCAAGATAAGCCATGCCATTTTGATCCTGCATGTTTGCTTTTTTAATACAGACATATCACTTAGCTGTCTTTTGATATTTACTTTAACCACAAATCATGTCAGCCTGCTGTCTGAGGTGCAGCAGGTGAGCCTGCTGATCGTAATCTGGATGTGGTGAGAGATAAGGACAGTGAAGTGATTTTCTCTCTGATCAGGCCAAAAACACTGAACACAGATATCAGGGAAATGTTCCCCCTCCTTTGTTCCCTTTTTTTGCACTCTAAGAAATGAAACACAGAGGTTTTAAATGTAATTAATACTATTATTTTCAATATACTTGCAATTGTTGATTTTAGGGATTTAAGTAATAATGTTTCATTTGATTTAATTAATTTCAACTGCAATATTGTTTTGCACTTAATTGACAGTGTTATGTGGAAAAAGTTACCTTTATCAATTAAATTCAGTGTTTTAGTTCTTAGAGTGTGCTTGGTAATTGAAATTCTGAGTGGTTGAAATGAGCAAACGTCTGTCGTGTCTTCTTCAAAATCAGCACTACATTTTGCAGTTTTCACAGAATCAACAAAACTCCCAGAGAAGGCCTGTTTAGTTATGAGTAATCTCACCTTGCATGACTACCTTCTTTAAGGTCAGTGGTTTCTATGTGACCACTTTGTTGTGTGTTGGGGGGTTTGGCTGGATGTTTTGGTGTTGTTTTCTTTTCTTTGCTCTCCAGGTGGTATGCAAACTGGTTTTTGTCTGTGGAGAAGGTGCTGGCAGAAGAGTCCTTCACCCTCATCAGCATTATTAGCTACACCTGTGGAGGATGTTCACGTGCAGGCCTACTGACTCGCAGCACCTGTGGATGATGCTCACGTGCAAACTTAAAGACTTTCAGCTGAAGCAGATAATGAGATGGCGTTCTGCATTTAAGCCATGAGTGGTTCAAGCAGAATTCCCGGGAACTCGACCTTGTGATGTTCGTTTGTGAGACGCTGAGGACCGCGCCAGGGTTTGACACATCGTGCCTGTGAAGGAGGACGGGTGAGGGACACATGCTGTCAGCACACATCAGAGGTGATTATTGTCTGAATGATCGTTAATAGTAATTTGGCATTTTGTTACGCAGTATATTTGAACATTGATGAGAATTGTGCAGTTTGCTTCTCACTGCCGTGGCGTACGGACTGATGATCCTCCACCTGTTGTGAGAAGCTGCTCATTTACATAAAGCTTAAATTCAGACCTGAATGTGTTGCTGATAGTGTGTGCCTCTGAAGGATATTTGCTGTAGCTCTGTTGACTTACCTTACCTTTTCCATCCTTCACAGAGTCAGTTTGTCGTGTCCACCTGGGGGGTGTTTGGCGGTGAATCTGAGTCCAGAAGCACCGAGGCTTCGATCCTTTTGGGTGCTGGAGAGCGCGCCGTCCTTCACTCCGCCAGACAAACCAAATATTTATGTTGTACACTAATTATTGCACTGGAGGGGAAATAAAATCGTTTTGTTTGTGGAACCGCTTTCTGGTTATTTAGCGCTGGGTTCGGTCAGACGTTGGTCCGGTCCTCAACCTGCGTCTGCACATAACACACTTCCTGTCACACGTTCGTTAGCTGCATCGTGCTGCTCCGGATCACATCCACTCTGCATTTTAGCTGCCTTCATCACATTTATTCAAACTGGCCAACAATGTTTATGTCTGTATTACATTTGATTCAGTTTGTAGATCAGTTGGCTAACATTTGGAAGAAGAAGAACAAACGGGGGGAAAAAACAGCAGAAACAGCATCAGATCCTGGTGACATCACAAGGCAAGAATGCTGAAGAATGAGATAAAAAGAAACTTGGTAGCCTAATGTTAAAGAGATAAGTTTTCCTTTTATCACTTTCTCCATCTAAGTATGCTTCAAATCTTTGTGACATCACAAGGCAAGAATGTAGAAGAGATGGGTTCTTTCTTTGTTACAATGTCAATGGGTTGATGGACTCACTAAAAGAAGAGATAAAGGGAAAACTATCTCTTTAACCCTGGGACGCAGTTTCCTTTTAGCTTTTCTTCCAACAATGTCAATACCTTCACGTTTTTTGACATCATAAAGCAAGGACATAGAAGAAAGAGACAACTTGGAAAAAACTATGTTTCAAAGTTAAATAGACAGCTGTGTTGGGAAAGTGTAGTGACACGGACCCACAACAGGGGGCGCAAATGAACGGTCAATAGATGAGCCAAAATATAACAATTAATGTTGTGAATGTGCACAACGAACATACAGACAATCTCAGAATATCATAACAGTCAATACACAAAGGTGACGTGTGGGCAGGCTCGAGGATAGAAGACGTCTGTCCTAAGAAGAGCCGGAACCACACGATTTCCGCCGCCCCAGAACCTGGTGAATACTGGAGCCGCCAAGTCCCGAATTCCCAGGTGATCACCGTCCCCGACTGTCGGATCTGGTACTGCTGGCGAAGAACAAAGACAGTCAAGTGTGGGTGTGTGTACACCCAGTAACAACAACGGTGGGAATGCCACCTCCACCTCTCACTCAATAATTTGCAGAGTACTGTGGATTCCTCAGGGGAAAAGAGTGCCTTCAGCGCTCTCACAGCTTCCACCGACGGAGGAACTGGTACTCCTGCAAACACTCACAATATACAAATATTACAATTACAAAACGGCTGAGGATATTACCTCCAATGAAGTATGATATCTCGGCAACGAGGTGGAGATGACGTCTGGTCTTTATGGAGTGAGATGATGTTGAGTAGATGGGTGACAGCTGTCAAGAGGTAATGAGCGACAGCTGTCACCCCCGGCTGTGTCCATGGCGGCAGCGCCCTCTCGTGCCTGAAGCCCGCACTTCAGGCAGGGCGCCCTCTGGTGGTGGGCCAGCAGTACCTCCTCTTCTGGCGGCCCACACAACAAGCTGCTCCTTTTATTTCTCGCTTTAATATTGAGTCCATTAATTTTTTTTAACATCATGAGGCAGGAAGAGTGAAGAAAGATATAGAATAAAACACTATTTCTTCTACATCCTTGTCTGATGTCACAAAGATTTCAGGCATGTTGTCTATACGAAAAGGTAAATTCAGATTACCAATAAAATTATGTATCCTCAATTTTAATGTTGGAAAAATCAGCAAATCAAATTAATTTTATTGAAATAAGACCGCAATGAATATGGGATTTCTTTTTAGCTTACAAGGTATGACAACAGTTTGCTTAAAATGTTTATATGGATGCACCATTCATCTTTGTGTTTTACCAACTCAAAGTACATAAAGTGAATTGCTACTTTGGGAATCACTGTCGCAGATGAAGAAGTGAATTCAACCACGTCCTCTTTCTAAATTAACAAGGGCAATGTTTGCACTAACCTGGCTCACAGAATCCAATGTCAAACTTGTTTGAGGTCTTAGTGAGATGACCTTGTGTACCAAGTTTCACCTACATAAACAAAGTACGAGGGCTGTCCATAAAGTATAGGTCCTTTTTATTTTTTTCAAAAACTATATGGATTTCATTCATATGTTTTTACGTCAGACATGCATGAACCCTCGTGCGCATGCGTGAGTTTTTCCACGCCTGTCGGTGACGTAATTCGCCTGTGAGCACTCCTTGTGGGAGGAGTCGTCCAGCCCCTCGTCGGAATTCCTTTGTCTGAGAAGTTGCTGAGAGACTGGCGCTTTGTTTGATCAAAATTTTTTCTAAACCTGTGAGACACATCAAAGTGGACATGGTTCGAAAAATTAAGCTGGTTTTCAGTGAAAATTTTAACGGCTGATGAGAGATTTTGAGGTGACACTGTCGCTTTAAGGACTTCCCACGGTGCGAGACGTCGCGTTGCGCTCTCAGGCGGCGTCATCAGCCTGTTTCAAGCTGAAAACCTCCACATTTCAGGCTCTATTGATCCAGGACGTCGTGAGAGAACAAGGGAAGTTTCAGAAGAAGTCGGTTTCAGCATTTTATCCAGATATTCCACTGTTAAAGGAGATTTTTTTAATGAAAGACGTGCGGACGGGTCCACACGTCGGGACGCAGCTGGCGCGGAGCGGCGGCACAGGAAAAACACCTCCGTGTTGATAACCATTTGTAAAATCCAGGTGGCTTTTGATGGCTTTCAGTGGAGTGAGTATATGAGAAATTGTTTAACAGCTGAACATGTTCCAACTTGTCCTTAAGGCTTCCAGCAGAGGTGTTTTTCCTGTGGCGGAGCGTCGCGGCGGAGCGTCGCGGCGGCTGCGTCCCGACGCGCGGACCCGTCCGCACGTCTTTCATTAAAAAAAATCTCCTTTAACAGTGGAATATCCGGATAAAATGCTGAAACCGACTTCTTCTGAAACTTCTCTGTTCTCTCACGACGTCCTGGATCAATAGAGCCTGAAATGTGGAGGTTTTCAGCTTGAAACAGGCTGATGACGCCGCCTGAGAGCGCTGTGCGACATCTCGCACTGTGGGAAGTCCTTAAAGCGACAGTGTCAACTCAAAATCTCTCATCAGCCGTTAAAATTTTCACTGAAAACCAGCTTAATTTTTCGAACCATGTCCACTTCGATGTGTCTCACAGGTTTAGAAAAAATTTTGATCAAACAAAGCGCCAGTCTCTCAGCAACTTCTCAGACAAAGGAATTCCGACGAGGGGCTGGACGACTCCTCCCACAAGGAGTGCTCACAGGCGAATGACGTCACCGACAGGCGTGGAAAAACTCACGCATGCGCTCGAGGGTTCAAGCATGTCTGACGTAAAAACATATGAATGAAATCCATATAGTTTTTGAAAAAAATAAAAAGGACCTATACTTTATGGACAGACCTCGTGTTTCTCAGGATATTACATACACAATGTTTCAGAGACTCCAGCCCTAGTGCCTGGAATGAAAATATGGCCAACGTCAAACATGTCTGAAGGCTTAGTGAGATGACCTTGTGTACAAAGTTTATCCATGATACACAAACTCTATGTGAAGATATCATGTACACACTGACTGCACAAACACACTGATGCACACAGAGTTAAGGTGACACAGGTACAAAAAAGTGGGGACTAAAGTTTTTGTTTAATGCATATTTTATAGACAAACCTACCTACAGCAACATTAAGCAGGAAAAATATCCAGAAAAGGTTTATTGATGGCATTTTATTGTGTGTGTTTTGTATGACTCAGGATGTGAACTGATACTACCAACGTAAAAATGCTTACATGTCCACAATCCAATTTCTGAATCCTTATATACAATTTATGAATGTCAGTCATCCCTTTGAGGCCGCTGGAGGAAGTACTGGCACAACTGAGTAGAAGTTCAGGCTGTAGTCCAAAAACATGTCCATTCTTTACATGTGATAGCAGTTTTGTGGTGTAAATAAATCCTCATATCTTAAGTGAAGTCTGTCTTCATATCAAAGACTAAACCATTCCTGTATATCAGCATGGCCAGCTCAGCATCTGCCTGGCCAACATTTGTTGTTTCTACATTTCTGGTGGCTCTTGATTCCTGATCTTCACTGTCAAGTGTCAAACGCTCATGACCCATTTCGTCTGACATCTCTGCGTCTCCCACAATCCCTTCATTTTCCAAGTTGCTGTCAGCAGTCTTGTCCCATCCTGCCTGGAGGACAGCTGTCTCCTCTGTGTCCCCAAGGATCACTGTCTTCTCCTCTGACTTTAGTTGGTACAGCATTACCTCATGGACCTCCTCTTTCCTCTCCAACATCTCCTATTCAGTTCACAGTTTGATAGGAAAGAAAGGGGTCAGTTTTTTATCTTACAGCTGGGAAAATCCAAAGCAAAGGCCCACCCAGTCCTCAATCTTCAGTCAGCTGCACTTGGAGAACCACGTTAGAGTTCTACCCCATGAGAAGGTGCTTAAAAGAAGAGCAATTGGACTTACCCTACCCACTACTACACATACTGCATTTGTATTTCTGTATTTTTTATTCTCTGGATTTGCCATGTCTAAATATTTACCCTACCTTCTAATTGCACATTTTACTTTACCCTACTGTCGCACATTTCTGCCATCACTTCTGCTGTGACACTGCAAATTTCCACATGTGGACTAATAAAGGAATATCTTATCTTACACTGAAAAAGAACCAACTTATAAAAACCATTACAATTGATAAAAACCTGAATAAATTAAGTTGTTTGAACTTACGTTTGTAAGTTAGAGTTGATCTAGAGTTGATATAACTTACAAACATAAGTTATATAAACTCTAACTTAGGTTTGTAACTAACTTACAAACTTAAGTTCAAAGATTGTTTCCTGCTTTATACATAATTTGTTCTGTTTGAAAATGAACCAGGTCATTGAATTTTAATGTTTTTGATTTTAAGAATACTGAAGTTTTATGTTCTTTGTAACTGGCATTATGAATTATCCATATAGCTCTTTTTTGTAGTATCGATAGCGTGTATTTATAAGTATTGCCCCAAACTTCCACACAGTATTTCAAATATGGTAAAACCAGTGAACAGTAGAGAATGTGTTTGGCCTTACTAAGTACTGAATTTCTTCTTGACAGTTTATTTTGTTCATGTTTTGAGTGGGGTTTCCACTTTATTTTGTCATCTATTATTACACCAAGAGACTTAGTTTCATGAACTCTTTGTATATCTACAGCATCTATTTGTACCTGCACTTGAGTCTCCTTACTACAGTTGCCAAATAACAGGATTTTAGTTTTACTTAAGTTTAATGACAATTTGTTCCTATGAAACCACCTCTTTAATTTGCACATATTTCTGCAGTGATTGTTGCCAGTAGTTCCGTTAAATCCCCCCCAAACAAAAATATTTGTGTCATTGGGAAACAATATTAGTTTTAATGTTTTTGATACCTTGGAAATATTACTTACTCACTCACTCATCTTCAACTGCTTACTCCAATTAAGGGTCACTGAGTGGGGGTGGGGGGGCTTGAGTCTATCCCAGCAATCATAGGGTATGAGGCAGGGTACACCCTGGACAGGACGCCAGTCTGTCACAGGGCCACATATAGACAAACAAACACATTCACACCTGCACGCACACCTACGGACAATTTAAAGTTTCCGATCCACCTAACCTGCATGTCTTTGGATGTGGGAGGAAGCCGGAGGAAACCCACGCAACCACGGGGAGAACATACAAACTCCACACGGAAAGGCCACAGGTGGAAATCAAACCCATGACCTTCTCACTGTGAGACAACAGTGTGAACCACTAAGTCACCGTGCTGCCCGGAAATATTATTTATATAAAGAGTAAACAGTTTCAGACCCAGTACTGACCCCTGAGGGGCACCACAAGCAATGCCCAAGCACGACAATATACACTCTGCCATCTTCACAGACTGTTTCCAAAGTAACTTCTCACCCAATGTAATACTACCCCCCGAATCCTATACTATTCCAATTTAGTGATTATTACATTATGATTGATTGTGTCAAAAGCTTAAGATCAATGAATACACCCACTGCATACTGTATGCATGTATGTAAGACCTGTCTGAATGATGTGTGACATAAATACAAAAAATGCGCTCTACCCAGCTTTAGACAAGGGTTTTGTTGCTCTGTGATGCATTCACTTCCTGCTACCTCATAATGGTGTTGCACCAACACGGCGTCACACCTCATTTTAAGCCAAAAACGCCCATGGACACACAGTTGTGTACAAGTGCACTTGCAGTTTAAAGAATGTAGGCACTGGGTGTGAAAATGAAAACTGGGAAGCTTTTAAAATAGTGCCTGAAATACTGGCTTGTTCAAAACATGGAACAAATTGTAGATACAGTTGTCTCAGCTGTCATCTGCAGACTTATTTTCTTCTCATTTTGACAAAAGTAATCATTAACAGTGATTTAATTATTATTATTAATTGTCACTATTATATACTAATTGATTAATTCATAATTTATTTGTAAAATTATATGTATTAAATAATCAGGGAAGACATGCACAGAAAATAAACATCACATTATCAGTTTATGAATGAACCCGTGCTGACTCTTCATCACTTTGTGATCTTATACTTTTGCTCATACATGTAGTGTTATCTTGGTGAAACCAGTGTAAACAGCAAATGATATCGTCTGCCACATGGGTTTGTTTACATCTCTGTGACAACAGGGGAATCCCAAGCATAAAGCTTTGTTTTAACAGCAGACAAAAAGGGAGTTTCCCAAAGTTTCACAATTTGGGTTCAAGCCTTTCAGAAAACATCTACCTCAAATATTGAAAGTACTGTGAATTCAGCAACCAAAATGGGCAGGATTGTAGGTACGATTCTTTATGGTTGTCAAGTTCTGCAGGGAATTTCTAATTTCACCTTTACAAGATGTGCCCAATATGTGCACCGCTCCCCTGGTTTGGCCAGATCTCCCTTTGTTAACACTGTGAACAGTTCTATCTGTTTGAAAGCTCTTTACAATCCTCCATATTGTCTTTCTGTCTGGAGTGGCCTTTTATTGTGGCCAGCCTAAGGCACGCCTGTGCAATAACCATGCTGTCTAATCAGCAATCTTGGTATGCCACACCTCACAGGGGCATCGGACTGGGGGGGTAAAGGGTATTATGTACCCAGGGCCCAGAGCATGGGGGGGGGGGGGGGGGGGGCACAGAAAACTGGCATTAAATATATTTTTGTGTTGCATGTTTTTAATGTCTATACAATTCATGTTGTAAAAGAATACAATTTAAATGAATGTATAAATGTTGCGAAACATAATTCTGCTCTAACAATAATATTGAAAGATCTCTTAGGGCCCTTCCCACCCCTGCACAGTTGTACAATGGTTTAGTCCAGGCGCACAGGCAGCACCCCCCCCCCCCCCCATGTATAATAATTCATGGCTCAGCATTTGTTGTCATAAAAGAGTCAAATGTATTACAAATTGTAATATTTTTTTATTTATTTTTTTATTTATATATTAGTAATAATAGCAACAACAATAATAGTAATAATAACAACCAGTAATGCTGCAATACAATTTTAGAGAAAGAAACAAAAGAACCTGATTCAACACAACAGAAAAGATAAATCCAACTAACAATGAACATAAATAAATAAATATAGAAATAAATGTTTCCTGTGAACACCTAGTGACTCTTAAACCTCCACTTCATCCCTGTTTTATTTAAGATTAATGTCAATTTGTTTCGGTCAAACCACATCTAAGCTGTGTTTTTACACAAGAAAAAATAAAATGCAGTTAACTGCACATTTGTGTCTTTTTTCATGAAAATATGTTTTTAAAGATCACATATTACACTTTAGTCAGGCCTTTAAAATACTTTTGTGGACTCTTGCTCTAATATGTTGTCAGTGGTTGAGATAGTTGCTGTAGGCATCTAAAAATGCTCATAATTGGGTGAAACCTGATGGAAAGCTCTTTGTGGTGTGTTGTGATGTATGTACAACCCCTGGCAAAAATTATGGAATCACCGGCCTCGGAGAATGTTCATTCAGTTGTTTAATTTTGTAGAAAAAAAGCAGATCACAGACATGACACAAAACTAAAGTCATCTCAAATGGCAACTTTCTGGCTTTAAGAAACACTATAAGAAATCAGGAAAAAAAAATTGTGGCAGCCAGTAAAGGTTACTTTTTTAGACCAAGCAGAGGGAAAAAAATATGGAATCACTCAATTCTGAGGAAAAAATTATGGAATCATGAAAAACAAAAGAACGCTCCAACACATCGCTAGTATTTTGTTGCACCACCTCTGGCTTTTATAACAGCTTGCAGTCTCTGAGGCATGGACTTAATGAGTGACAAACAGTACTCTTCACCAATGTGGCTCCAACTTTCTCTGATTGTTGTTGCCAGATCAGCTTTGCAGGTTGGAGCCTTGTCATGGACCATTTTCTTCAACTTCCACCAAAGATTTTCAATTGGATTAAGATCCGGACTATTTGCAGGCCATGACATTGACCCTGTGTGTCTTTTTGCAAGGAATGTTTTCAGTTTTTGCTCTATGGCAAGATGCATTATCATCTTGAAAAATGATTTCATCATCCCCAAACATCCTTTCAATTGATGGGATAAGAAAAGTGTCCAAAATATCAACGTAAACTTGTGCATTTATTGATGATGTAATGACAGCCATCTCCCCAGTGCCTTTACCTGACATGCAGCCCCATATCATCAATGACTGTGGAAATTTACATGTTCTCTTCAGGCAGTCATCTTTATAAATCTCACTGGAACGGCACCAAGCAAAAGTTCCAGCATCATCACCTTGCCCAATGCAGATTCGAGATTCATCACTGAATATGACTTTCATCCAGTCATCCACAGTCCACGATTGCTTTTTTAGCCCATTGTAACCTTGTTTTTTTCTGTTTAGGTGTTAATGATGGCTTTCGTTTAGCTTTTCTGTATGTAAATCCCATTTCCTTTAGGCGGTTTCTTACAGTTCGGTCACAGATGTTGACTCCAGATTCCTCCCATTCGTTCATTTGTTTTGTTGTGCATTTTCGATTTTTGAGACATATTGCTTTAAGTTTTCTGTCTTGACGCTTTCATGTCTTCCTTGGTCTACCAGTATGTTTGCCTTTAACAACCTTCCCATGTTGTTTGTATTTGGTCCAGAGTTTAGACACAGCTGACTGTGAACAACCAACATCTTTTGCAACATTACGTGATGATTTACCCTCTTTTAAGAGTTTGATAATCCTCTCCTTTGTTTCAACTGACATCTCTCATGTTGGAGCCATGATTCATGTCAGTCCACTTGGTGCAACAGCTCTCCAAGGTGTGATCACTCCTTTTTAGATGCAGACTAATGAGCAGATCTGATTTGATGCAGGTGTTAGTTTTGGGGATGAAAATTTACAGGGTGATTCCATAATTTATTCCTCAGAATTGAATGAGTCCATATTTTTTTCCCTCTGCTTAAAAGTAACCATTACTGACTGTCACAATTTTTTTCTTAATTTCTTATAGTGTTTCTTAAAGCCAGAAAGTTGCCATTTGAAATGACTTTAGTTTTGTGTCATGTCTGTGATCTGCTTTTTTTTCTACAAAATTAAACAACTGAATGAACATCCTCTGAGGCCGGTGATTCCATAATTTTTGCCAGGGGTTGTATGTGCAAAATAAAACAAAACACTACTCCAGGTATGTTTTTGACGAAAATATAACATAACTTTGTTACAAGCTCAAACACTGATGTTGCGTGATAAAGGCCTTTTAATAATAACTCACTTAAAGAAATAATGGCAAAACTCACATGCAAGTAAAAAAAACCCAAAACGATTAATCTAAAAAATAATTGACCGATGAACTGATTACTATAAAATAATCGTTAGTTGCAGCCCTAGTGTTTAGTCTGAAATAAAATGTCTTTCCTAAAAAAAAAATCAAAGTACGTATCTGAAAAAAGAAGAGAAAAAGGACATGGAAAGAAAACTAAATGAGGGAAAGCAGCTGCTAACCAAATTCTTTGAAAAGAGAGGTGAGCTTGAAAGCTAGCTATATTGAGTTGGGGGTCTGGGAGCCAAATTGTACCATTTTCTAGAAAAATGGTGCAATTTGGTGCATTCCTGTGCATTTTAACAGACAGGAATGCACCAAATTGCACCCTTTTTCTAGAAAAAGGGTGCAATTTGGCCCCCAGACCCCCCAACTCAATATTGACTCCCAGGTGTGATCTAAGGTATACATGATTTAGACCTGGTTTGACTACGCATTAGAAATTTGGTGTTTGCGTTAATAAAAAAGAACATAAGTGTGTGTGTGTGTGGGGGGGGGGGGGGTCTTCAATATGGCTAGTACCTAGGGCCCAGAATTTGGTGCTACGCCCCTGCACCTCAAGATGTGAAGATGCTGATTAGACAGCATGATATGCCACACCTGTGATGTGGGATGGATTATCTCAGCACAGGAGATGTGCTCACTAACACAGATTTAGACAGATTTGTGAACAATATTTAAGAGAAATAGCTCTTTTATCTATATAGAAAATGTTTTAGATCTTTGAGTTCAGCTCATGAAAAATGGGAGCAAAAATGAAAGTGTTGCCTTTATATTTTTGATCAGTGTCTATACTAGCGCATTGCCTGTGGGGATCCATGGCGTTTTAGTCCAAATGTTGTTTGTTTTTATGTTGTTTGTTTTTAGAACCTCAAACCTCAACAGTTTTTAGAGGAAGAACTCACCCCTTTTATTTCCTGTTAATTATGTAATTTTTTAATGTTAATTTACTGTCTTAATGTATTTATAAATTGTTTAGGTTCTTGTTATCATATCCACACTATTATTAGTGTTATTATTATTATTATTATTATTATTATTATTATTACTTCTATTTTGTCATTTGCTTTTTAAATGGACCACAATGGAAATACATGTGTTCACTTTGTTGTGCCATCCATTTTATATTTTTACTATATTTACAATTATATTATGTATTTAGATTGAACTTACTAAATAAAATCATGCACACACGCTTTTAATATATGGATGATTTATTGCCCCCTGCTGGAATGGCGTATCAGCCCAGAATCTAATTATCAACATCCATTGTTCAGTGTTGTTAGCCATTATCCATAGTATCTCCAAAAGTATTACTATTATCAACATTACGTTTTGGCGGCATTCATCCTTGACCCAAAATACATAAGCATACCAAACTTTAAATGTCAGCCTTCCTCAGTTTGTCCGTGATCGAAGTTAAACACACACACGTACACAAGCATGCATACACGTACATCTACGTACATATAGTTTTCTGCACAAAAGTTACCTGGTTTTCTGGTTGATAGGCAACATTTCGGATAACAGGTATTGGCACTGGCGGGAAGAGCTTGCTTTTCATTCTAAATGTACAAAAAGAAAACAGAATTTCCAGCATTCAGATAAAGTAAAAAAAAAAAAATTCCCCCTGGGGTGAATAAAAGTATTCTGATTGTGAATAATTACACAATAAGTACATTTTTCAGCAGTTTTCACTGTAAAACACCTAACAGAGCATTTGCCAGACTGATTAAAAAAGAAGCAAAACCAATGTGATTTGATAGGCATTTGAAAAGACTCACCTTTTCAAGATAAAGGTGCACATTATTGAGATAAAAAATAACACAAACAGCAAGCCAATACTCAACCACAATGAATCTAAGGAGATAAAACAAAAACAGGATTAAATATGTGTCCTCACACTTAGAAAGACTGCTTCATTAGATTCAAACTGCACAGCTGACAAGGATTAGCAGGGTGGAGAACCCAAATGCACAGACACTGTGGTGAAGTTTTGAAAAACTGATTGTCAAGTGATTCCTTGCATAATGCATCAAACAGGTTTGTGATTTGGTTTGATAAATCAATTCAATTACAAAATGGTACACTGTTATCAAAGATTATGCAATTGTCTTTTTTTTTTTTTTTTTACAAAATGTGGTTAACAGATTCCGAAAATGATTACCAGCGTGGACTCGAACTCCAAGTAACTGTCAGAACAATGGCAGTGTTACTAAAACAAAAAACAAAACAAACAAACAAAAACAAACAAAAGCTGACAATATAGAGAACTATATTAAAGAGTAAGCTGATTATGAACAATGAAAGAGATCACATATCTGCCACATTTCCCTTAGTCATGTTTGTGACTCAAGAAGTCTTGAAGAACACGTCATTTAAGGTGAAGAATAGGTCTAAATCTTTCTAGCAATTATTTCTTACATAGTGTTTTTGACAAAGAGCAGAAAGTGAAAATACTTTTTAAGTGAATGAACCCCTCAGACCTTTCCCATGCCACCTTTTCCTTTAAATCACAATAAATGATATGTATGTCAAAGTATATTTTAATCACCTTTTCTCAGAATTTGCCTTTGTTTACACTATCTTCCATAAAGCTGGCTAGTTGTATGTACATGAAAGCGAGGACTAATGAACTGGAAGGCTAAAGCCCGGTTCACACGGCACTTAGTGCAAATGTGGTTGAATTGCACATGAAGTGCGCATGAAACAGGAATCGAATGCAAAACATGTAAAATTGTAGCTATTTCCAACGGCTCATACACCTGTTGCTACAACTATATGCGCACACTAGCGGCTGAAAGGCAGCGTTTGCACTGTGAGAGCCCCCAGCCGTCTCACTGCAAGTGTCGGCCAAATTCCAGCTGACACACACGAACATCTAACACTACTCGTTTGGCAATTAGAAAATGTGTTTGCCATTCGCACTGTTAACACGACACCAGTCAGCAGACAATCACTGTCGAGCTGGATGTGAAATTTGTCTAAGTGCCCCCATGAGTGTGGAGTTGCAAAAAGCCACACATATGTGGTGCATGTGTCTCACACGTGCGCGTTTGTTGCCACCCCCCACACACACACTCCCCCCAACACATCTGGCGTGCCGGAGGAGGGGGAGCACACTTGCATAAAATGCTTATATGTATGTACAGATCTGATCACATGGGGGCTGGAGAGCAAGGTCTGATCACACACCACACAGCACGGGGAGGGGCCTGTCAGCTGATCACAGCACACAGCTGGATGACAGCTCAGTGCACACATTACAAACACAGAAACCACCGCCAGGGCATATATAAATAATTATATAAATTATATAAATACCTACATACTCAATTACGCAACAAATAATGAAAAAAAAAATGAATGACCACATAACACGGAGAGTAACATGTTGGTCTGGGCGCTGAATGGACAGGGGGGCATGTTCGTTCACACCCGCAGCTGTAAAGATCTCTTCTCCTGGACATCCCATCTTGGCAAAACGTTCAGTGTTTGGAAGGTCATGAACTTACAACATTCCTCTGTGAGGCGCATGTCTCTGCCTGCTGTCCTCACGTGGAAATATATAAAACATCTTTCACCTTTGTGGCGGGCTGCAGTGGCTGGGCTGCAGTGGCTGGACACAGCACACCTCATCCATGTCTTTCTTGATTTTAGGCATTTTTCCACACTGATTACAGGCCAGTGATGGTAGTACAGTAGTAAAGTTTCCATCTAGTAATCAAAGCTTATGGGTTCAAATCTCCTGAGTGACATCTTTTTTTAAGTAGGCTTGTTTAAACGCGGGGTTCTGTATTGCGTCCACTTTTTTGTATTATTTATATCAACACAGTGATATTCACTAATTATACACTCACTCGCTCATCTTCAACCGCTTTTCTGGGTCGCGGGGCAACAGCTCCAGCAGGAGACCCCAGACTTCCCTTTCCCATGCCACATTGACTACCTCTGACTGGGGAATCCCGAGGCGTTCCCAGTTCCCAGGCCAGTGTGGAAATATAATCTCTCCACCTAGTCCTGGGTCTTCCCCGGGGTCTCCTCTCAGATGGACATGCCTGGAACACCTCCCTAGGGAGGTGCCCAGGAGGCATCCTTATCAGATGCCCGAACCACCTCAGCTGGCTCCTTTCAGTGCGAAGACCGAACTTCTCACCCTATCTCTAAGGGACAGCAACTAATTATACTGCTGGTTTTTATCTTATTGTTCTCCACATCAGCAGCATGATATGGTGCAGCTGTTCGCCCTTTGTTCCTGCTCAAAGACACCGTCACGTGCATAAACCGTTGCACCAGGATTGTGCACGCCTGCCGTCGGTGCACTGTTTTTGTGGTTCGCTCATATGAGCTGTTTCGCTGTGAGTCACTCTGAGTCGTACTTATTCGTACTATGTGTGAAGGGGCCCTAACGAAGGATACTGAAGACAAAACAAAACAAGAAATCTGTACTTAATGTTAACATCATTTAACCGTCGTCCAGCTTCGTTTCTGCAACTGGAGCTTCGTCAGAATTTTCAAACCATTGAAAAATGTGAATGAATCCTGACAACAATCACCGTATTCTGTTTTGCTTTCTGTCTTGACGGTTCCTCATCGTTTGCATAGTTCCCGTACCATCAGCGTTCCATTTGATTGTCGTCCAAATTCATCCAACCTCCCAAGTCTGATGTCTTGCACAAACCCTGACTGTATCCGAATGGATCAATAACTAAAGATCCGATGAGCTGAACATGACTCGTCCATGTGTGGGACGAAAAGCAACGTTTTCTTACAGAAACAATAGCAGCAAGAATGTTTGATCAGCTACTTTCACTATTTATGCACATTCCAGCTTTCTCTGGCTCCAACATGCGTGTGCGTGCACACGTTGTAGTGAAGACAAGACAACGCAGCTGCAGGTGGCTGTGGAGAGCACAGACTCGCTGCAGAAATGATCACAGCGTCAAGGTCGCTGTTCGCTTCATTTTTCTTTTGTTAATTTCGGTTTTGTTCTTTTATGCACACTCCACTCACAGGCTTTTCGGTGAAGGGAGAAGTGCCGGCTCTTTCATCTACTTTTTCTCCATGAATGGTGGCTTTGTGACTTTTTCCTTTGTTCAGCTAACACTGTGTCCCGTGTGACTGAGCCTTAAACAACCCTACTCAGAATGTGATGTAACATTAGGTTAATGAAGAAAAGTGATATTTAATATGCTAGCTCTGTTAAATCCCACCCACATGCTTAAATGTGTTGCAAGAAGTCCGTAATAATGGCAAATGGATTACCTTTGAAAGGCAACACAAACTATTGGTTTGCAAAATGGAAAAGTGATTTTGAAAATGTGTGAACAAAATTAAGGATTTGGGAATCAGAAGAAATGATGAGAAAAGGAAAATTCACACAGCTGGGTTCAGACTGAAGTGTAAGACAGAAGAGAGGGCTGATGGAACAGGACAGAATCTGGCTGTAAAACACCTGCAAACAGCTTAAGAAGAATGTTGCATTTATAGAAGAGTGGAAGTTGGTGAACATGAATGAATGTACAGGCGTTATTTCTTTCTCTTGGTATAACTGAGCGGTATGGCAGGATAAGCACAAGAATAGTTCAACACAAGCATGCACCATCCTACCCAACCCAGTCTCAGAAGTTTGTTTCGTCATAAAAATTTGACAAATTTCATGACTTTTTTTTTTTTTTACTATCACGAACCAATAGATTCATGTATATTTTGTGATGCTGAATCACGACATGCCATGAGATATCACACAGCATGTTGTGATTCAGCATCACAAAATACAACCCCAATTCCAATGATTATTCCAATTATTAATAATAAGAAGAATAAGACACCAAGCTGGGCCTTCCTGCTGCTAGACCACTATAATTTCGCATGCAAATGCTATGTCATATATTGTTGCACTTACTTGATATTTTGCTTTGTTAGCAAAGTTGTCAACTTGCTAGCTTTAATCCTAAACCAAACCAGTCCATATCTACAGAGGTCTAGCCAAGTCAAGGTGATGCTGCCAAACACACTACATTCAGACTTTGATACTGGTACAACCCCAGTTCCAATGAAGTTGGGACATTGAGTAAAATATAAATAAAAACAGAATACAATGATTTGCAAATCCTCTTCAACCTATATTCAACTGAATACACCACAAAAACAAGATATTCACTGTTCAAACTGATAAATGTTATTGTTTTTGTGCAAATATTTGCTCATTTTGAAATGGATGCCTGCAACATGTTTCAAAAAAGCTGGGACAGTGGTATGTTTACCACTGTGTTACATCACCTTTCCTTCTAATAACAGTCAATAAGCGTTTGGGAACTGAGGACACTAATTGTTGAAGCTTTGTAGGTGGAATTCTTTCCCATTCTTGCTTGATGTATGACTTCAGTTGTTCAACAGTTCGGGGTCTCCGTTGTCGTATTTTGCACTTAATAATGCGCCACACATTTTCAATGGGCGACAGATCTGGACTGCAAGCAGGCCAGTCTAGTACCTGCACTCTTTTACTACAAAGCAATGCTGTTGTAACATGTACAGAATGTGGCTTGGCATTGTCTTGCTGAAATAAGCAGGGACGCCCCTGAAAAAGACGTTGCTTGGATGGCAGCATGTGTTGCTCCAAAACCTGGATGTACCTTTCAGCATTGATGGTGCCATCACAGATGTGCAAGTTGCCCATGACATGGGCACTAACACACCCCCATACCATCACAGATACTGGCTTTTGAATTTTGCACTGGTAACAATCTGGATGGTGTTTTTCCTCTTTTGTCTGGAGGACACAACGTCCATGATTTCCAAAAACAATTTGAAATGTGGACTCATCAGACCACAGCACACTTTTCCACTTTGCGCCTGTCCATTTCAAATGAGCTCGGGTCCAGAGAAGGCGGTGGCGTTTGTGGATGTTGTTGATGTATGGCTTTCACTTTGCATGGTAGTTTTAACTTGCACTTGTAGATGTAGTGACGAACTGTGTTAACTGACAGTGGTTTTCTGAAGTGTTCCTGAGCCCACGTGATAAGATCCTTTACACAGTAATGTTGGTTTTTAATGCAGTGCCGCCTGAGGGATCGAAGGGCAAGGGCATTCAGTGTTGGTTTTCGGCCTTGCTGCTTACGTGTAGAAAGTTCTCCAGATTCTCTGAATCTTCTGATTATATTATGGACTGTAGATGATAGAATCCCTAAATTCCTTACAATTGAACATTGAGAAACATTAATTTTAAACTGTTGGACTATTTTTTCATGCAGTTGTTCACAAAGTGGTGATCCTCATCCCATCTTTGCTTGTGAATGTCTGAGCCTTTTGGGGGATGCTCCTTTTATACCCAATCATGACACTCACCTGTTTCCAATTAGGTGTTCTTTGAGCATTCCTCAGCTTTCCCAGTCTTTTGTTGCTTTGTTGTTTTGAAATGTGTTGCAGGCATTCATTTCAAAATGATCAAATATTTGCACAAAAACAAAGTTTATCAGTTTGAACATTAAATATGTTGTCTTTGTGGTGTATTCAATTGAATATAGGTTGAAGAGGATTTGCAAATCATTGTATTTGTCAGGAACTGGGCCTGGTCAGGGCACTAAGCCCTTGATTTTCCTCTTTTCATGGTTTCCGTTTGCTTCAACATTGATTTATCAGTAATTTTCATCATGAGTTATTCTGTCATGTTTTCTTGTCACTTTGTTCTTTTTGTTATGATTCACTAGTTATTTCATTTTCATCATAGTTGTCCTCAGTTTCATCATAGTCATTAACAGTTATTCTCTGTTCTGTTTTGATTTGTCACTTTGTTTTCTGTTACTGTTTACTTTGGCCTTTCATTCTGTTCTAGTTGTCAGTCATTGTTTATTTAGTTATCACTTGTTCCTCTTGGTTATAATATCTGTTGTACTGTTATGTCAGGATTTGTTTTGGTTATTGTTTGTTCACTGCTTCTTCTTTTGGTTGGTATTACTGCCTAGTTTTCTTTAGTCAGTTTTTGTTTAATGTCATTTTAGTATTTTGCTCCGTCTTGTATTCTAGTCCATGTTGCCAGTTCTTGTTTAGTCTAGTCCTCATGTTCCTGTTTGACTCCTATTCAGTTGTAGCTCAGTTTTGTTTTTGCCTCTTGTTCCTACTTCACATCCTGCACCTGCTTTCATGTCCTTGTCTCACGCCCAGTTATTTATGTTCACTTCACATCCTGCACCTGTCATGTTTTTCTCTCACTTTAACTCTGTCTGCTTTGTCTTCTTTCACTCACGCTCTGTGCACCTGTTCACATATCTTTGTCTTTTCTTCACTCCACCTTAAGTTGTCCTCCCTCACTGTCTTGCACAATGAAGTATCTTCCACGCCTCCTTCTTGATTGTTCCTCACGTGCACCTAATTAACTCCTGTCCTATTTAGTCTCCACCCAGCCACCACACCCTTGTTCGTTTGTTGTCTTTGCACACTTACCAGCTCTGTATCTTGTCCTGTTTTTGCCGTGTATCCAGATCCTGCTTTGTGTTTTTTGACTTTGCTTTTGCCTTGCCCATGATGTCTGTGTCTGCTCGTGCCTTTGAACCCTGCTTGCCCATGACTGCGTTTTTGCCTGACCCTGTTTGTACTTCTGCCTCGCCGACTGATCACTTGTGTGCCGAACCAGAGCCAGAATTAAAGACCACGATTTCTTCTTCATCCAGTAGTCCGAGAGTTTGCATTTTGGGTCCAAACACTTCGGAAGCCTGGCACCCGCCGGGCGTGACACTATTCTGTTTTTATTTACATTCTACACAACGTCCCAACTTCATTGGAATTGGGGTTGTATACATTAATCTATTGGTTCGTGATATTTTCGCGTAAAGTGCAAAATTTTCATAATGGGAGCACAAATTTATTCTAATACATTCCGTGACGGGTGCATGAAATTAAAAGTGATGCGGGGGGTTATGTTTAGGGTTAGGTGAAGGGGTAGGGTTAAGTTATGGTTATGGTTAGGGCTAGGGGGAGGGGGAGGGTTAGTAATAGTAAGATAAAAAAAAACATTATAAAAATTGGACTAATTTTGTGACAGGAGCGCACACACACACACACACACACACACACACACACACACACACACACACACACACACACACACACACAAAACTCATGAGACTGGGTTGGCAGAATCATGGCAAAAGCAGTTTTAGCAAAAGAGATATTTTTTGTTCTGTAAATCTGATACCATTCTCAGAATTCTCTGGCAGTGTGTCGATAATCACTGTGGCTGCCGGTCCTTCTCCTGCTCGAGTCACTCCAGCCAGGCTGATGTTGTATTTAGTTGCTGGGGTCAACTTTTCCAGGTGGTGTTTTGTCAATGAGGCTGATATGTTTAGGCAGTCTGATACAAGGAAAAAAACACAGAGGAATGTGCAAAACTGTTCAAAGACAGGTGCACCAAGCTTTTGGGATCATATTCAAGAAGGCTGCCAAAGGTGCATCAACAAAGTATTGAGCAACGGATGTGAATACTTAACGTGCACATGATTTCTTAGTTTTTTCATGTTATCATTATGAGGTGTGGTGAGTAGAATTTTGAAGGAAAAAAATAATTGACTCCATTTTGGAAAAGGGCTGTAACTTTTTCCATACAATGTGGAAAAAGTGAAGTGTTGTGAATACTTTCCGGATGCCTCTGTATATGTGGCCCTGTGACAGACTGACGTTCTGTCCAGGGTGTACCACACCTCATGCCCTATGACTGCTGGGATAGGCTTCAGCCCCCTGTGACCCTTAATTGAAGTAAGCGGTTGAAGATGAGTGAGTGACTGAGTGTTGCATTCTGGAGAAATCTTTACATTGGGGGAAAAAAGGTTTTTTTGTTTGTTTGTTTTTTGTTTGTTTGTTTTTTGTAGTTGCACTTTGCTGCACTTTTGCACAGTAAATGTTCTAAAATGCCTTTGTATTGTATTCCTGTATTATGCAATTACTATAGCAATGCATTAACTGTTCAGAAACATTTATTTTAAAATTGTAAGAGTAAGGTAGTAGAGCACACCATTCAGCCATAATTTTCCTTTTTACAAGCTGGTGACTAGAAAGTGGTTGGTTCACCTTTGACTTTATCCTGCAAGTTGACTTTCACACTACACAGGCTGTAGTGAGTGAGAAAACCTTGCAGGTCTACAGAAGGGATTGCTTTCCAAGACAGATGAGCAGAGTTGTGCGTCTCACTCGTAGTACCAAACTCCTGAGGTTTGCTGCGTGGTGCTGGAAAGAAAAAAAAAATACAATTTAGTCTTGAACAGAAACCTTTTGATTCTGCAGTATGATGAAGTCCTGCGTCAGGTCAGGCACAACTGTATTGCTTTGGGTCCTGTCTCACTTGGCGTGACTGTTGGAGAGCAGTTGGAGATGTGAATTAGCAATCAAACATGCAAATGAGTGATAATGTTGCTGTTGGCATCTCACTGAAGTGGCCACTTATTGCTGAAACAATGACACGTCTGCACACAAAGTGTTCAGCTCTTATTATCCTGCTATTATCTGTGTGAATAGACTGCGGAAATCCCCCCCAATGTACCCAGTAAGGACAAGAAAAAATGTAATAAAAATAAAATAATGATTCTGTGTAGGCTCTCAGTTGTCCAGGTGGTTTCCATAGTAGAGAAGTTTGAATCTTTGACTGGACTGGGTTGCTTGACGTGAGGACGTTTCGCTTCAAATCACAGAAGCTTCCTCAGCTAAAATTCTTGTTCTGGTAGTCTGACTTCTGTCTTGACTCTTGTAGAGAAGAATAAAACAGAAGCCAACAAAAGCTGGAGTTTTTAACCTAACCAGACCCCTCCTACCGAGAGGCCGACTGCTATAGGCTAGTGACTAAACAATAGCTCTAATTAGCACCCACTGTACTCTAGTTAGCACCCTCCTAATGACAGGGCAGCTGTCCTAATGATGGGACGGAAGCCTCCCCTGATGGCTCCCTTGACGACTCTGCTGATGACGTGAATAACTCATTACCATGAACAAAAGACTGAAACTGCTTTGACCTGAGTACCCCATATTGTAAACAGGGGACAAAGCGTGTCTCAGACCCCCTCCCTGGTTAAGGCTGGGTTTCAACTGTTTTACAAAGAATGCTTCCTTGACACCTCTCTCAAACCATTTCTTCTCTCTGGCTAAGATTTTAACTTCCTTGTCCTCAAACGTGTGGTTAGTGTCTTTCAGGTGGAGATGAACTGCAGACTGAGGTCCACTGGTGACCTCTCTGCGGTGCTGGTGTAGCCTTTTGTGTAGAGGTTGCTTAGTCTCACCTATGTGGTGTTCATTACAGTTTTCCTGACATATGATAGAATACACTACATTGCTCTGTTTGTAACTAGGGATCCTGTCCCTAGTCCCTGTGTTCAAGGGGGTGGTTGAACACAAGCTCGAGGTGATCAGGACTCTTCAACGCAGAGCCCTACAGGTGCCCACAACTGCAGAGGGAAGGGCTAAAGAACAACAACTTGTACGGAAAGCCCTCATAGTATGTTGGTACCCACGATGGTCCCTGGACAAAGTGCAGAAGTCCCAGAAAACAAAGAGACCAGATAGACAGGAGACGGAGACAAGCAGAAGAGGAGTGTCTCTCCCTTATTTAGCAGGAGTAGGGGAAAAACTACAGAGGATCTTCAGACAGCACAAAATCCCAGTTTACTTTAAACCAGTTAACACCTTGAGACAGAAATTAGTTCACCCTAAGGACAGGATCCCTAGTTACAAACAGAGCAATGTAGTGTACTCTATCAGATGTCAGGAAAACTGTAATGAACACTACATAGGTGAGACTAAGCAACCTCTACACAAAAGGCTATACCAGCATCGCAGAGAGGGCGCCAGTGGACCTCAGTCTGCAGTTCATCTCCACCTGAAAGACACTAACCACACGTTTGAGGACATGGAAGTTAAAATCTTAGCCAGAGAGAAGAAATGGTTTGAGAGAGGTGTCAAGGAAGCATTCTTTGTAAAACAGTTGAAACCCAGCCTTAACCGGGGAGGGGGTCTCAGACATGCTTTGTCCCCTGTTTACAATGGGGTACTCAGGTCAAAACAGTTTCAGTCTTTTGTTCATGGTAATGAGTCATTCACGTCATCAGGAGAGTCGTCAAGGGAGCCATCAGGGGAGGCTTCCGTCCCATCATTAGGAGGGACAGCTGCCCTGTCATTAGGAGGGTGCTAACTAGAGCACAATAGGTGCTAATTAGAGCTATTGTTTAGTCACTAGCCTGTAGCAGTCAGCCTCTCGGTAGGAGGGGTCTGGTTAGGTTAAAAACTCCAGCTTTTGTTGGCTTCTGTTTTATTCTTCTCTACAAGAGTCAAGACAGAAGTCAGACTACCAGAGCAAGAATTTTAGCTGAGGAAGCTTCTGTGATTTGAAGTGAAACGTCCTCACGTCAAGCAACCCAGTCCAGTTGAAGATTCAAGCTTCTCTACTATAAAATAATGATAATAATAAGCTGAGTGGCCTCTGTGTGCATGTGTGTGTGTGTGGTGTGCACGCATATGGCTTTGATCACGCAAAAACCAGGGAGAGCATACTTTTGCTATTTGGCATGCTTATGTATTTTGGGTCAAGGATGAATGCTGCGAAAATGGAAAGTTGATATTACTAATATTTCCAGAGAAATTAGCAATTTAACTAACCAATAAACAATGGATGCAGTGCTGCAATGCACCATGGAGTTCAGGGTTTTGATGTTTTAAATGTTGTTATTGTGGTTCATGATAGTTTAACAGTGTTGTTAGTGTCATTGATTTGTTTTGTTCTTGTAGCTTATTTGGTTTAGCCAGTTTAAATAAGTCTCATGTTGCTATTATCATGAGTGACTTAAATTTAATTTTGGCACCCTCAGTGAAATGTTTAGTAGTTTTAATGTCTTCAGCCACTGTCTTTGTCAAACTAAAACCACCTGCTTCCAGCAGCTATCTGTGCATGCATGCGTGTTGTTAGCTACTTTCTGGACTCACACCATTCCAACAGTTGGCAGTAAGTCATCCTTATATTCAAAGCGTGAGTGTGGTGAGTGATTTTATGTTCAATGTAAGTACATAATATAATTGTAAATATGTTAAAAATACATGGATGACACCAGAAAGTGAAAACACTTATTTCCATTGTGGTCCATTTAAAAATCAAATTACAAAATACAAGTCGAAATAAAATAAAAAATAGTGTATATGATAACAAGAACCTAAACAATTTAGAAATCCATTAAGACAGTAAATTAACATTAAAAAAAGTACATAATTAACAGGAAATAAAAGTTGACTTCTTCTTCTAAAAATTGTTGAGGTCTCAGTGTTATGATTTGCCCTGGATCTGGGCTTATGTTCTGCTTTGTCTTTTATCTGTGAGCCATTTGTCTTTGATTTTCTGTTTATCATTATCTTAGTCACTGGTTCTGTTTATCTGGTCATTATATTTTAGTCACTTAAGTCTCATCTTTGTTTAGTTCAGATGATCTCTTTTCTGTGTGTAATAGTTTTGTCACTGATTTTATTCTCTGTTAATAATTTATTTTCTGTGTAGTCATTAGTGGTATTATCTGTTATCTGTTACTTTAGCCACTTGTTAAGTTCCGTTCTACTTTGGTCTGTGCCTTATTTTCTTGTTGATCACTTTTCTGTTCTCTTGTTTGATTCTGTGTACTTTTCATGTTGGTATTTTATTTTTTCTTCAATATTTGCTTCTTCTTTGCTTTAGGCATTGTATTTTTATCACAGTTGGTTTGAGCTGGATTTTCAGTCACTTTGTTGAGTCTGCTTCTGTTAGTCACACCCACCTGTCACTCTACTCCTGTCTTACCTTTGTCTCATTCAACCCCGCCCCCTTCCTGAACTTTCCCCGCATCTGTTTCACATTAACGCCCCAATTGCCCTGCCTTGTATTTAAGCCTTCACTGTCCCTTATATCTCCACCAACTCGTTGTGATACTCTTATCCACATTCCAGCCATTTTCCTTGCACAGTTTTGCCCTGCCCTGTTTTGACCTTGTTCTGTTTTTGACCTCGTTTTGCATCAGCCCATGAACTTCGTCTCCGTGTGTATTGACCTGTGCTTGTTTTTTGACCTCGCCTCTGCCTGACACCTGCCTGTACCACCGCCTCTGTCCACCTACTCAACAAAAATATAAACGCAACACTTTTGGTTTTGCTCCCATTTTGTATGAGATGAACTCAAAGATCTAAAACTTTTTCCACAAACACAATATCACCATTTCTCTCAAATATTGTTCACAAACCAGTCTAAATCTGTGATAGTGAGCACTTCTCCTTTGCTGAGATAATCCATCCCACCTCACAGGTGTGCCATACCAAGATGCTGATTAGACACCATGATTAGTGCACAGGTGTGCCTTAGACTGCCCACAATAAAAGGCCACTCTGAAAGGTGCAATTTTATCACACAGCACAATGCCACAGATGTCGCAAGATTTGAGGGAGCGTGCAATTGGCATGCTGACAGCAGGAATGTCAACCAGAGCTGTTGCTCGTGTATTGAATGTTCATGTCTCTACCATAAGCCGTCTCCAAAGTCGTTTCAGAGAATTTGGCAGTACATCCAACCAGCCTCACAACCGCAGACCACGTGTAACCACACCAGCCCAGGACCTCCACATCCAGCATGTTCACCTCCAAGATCATCTGAGACCAGCCACTCGGACAGCTGCTGGAACAATCGGTTTGCATAACCAAAGAATTTTTGCACAAACTGTCAGAAACCATCTCAGGGAAGCTCATCTGCATGCTTGTCGTCCTCATCGGGGTCTCGACCTGACTCCAGTTCGTCGTCGTAACCGACTTGAGTGGGCAAATGCTCACATTTGCTGGCATTTGGCACATTGGAGAGGTGTTCTCTTCACAGATGATGCGAAGGAGATGTGTTGCACTGCATGAGGCAAATGGTGGTCACACCAGATACTGACTGGTATCCCCCCCCCCAATAAAACAAAACTGCACCTTTCAGAGTGGCCTTTTATTGTGGGCAGTCTAAGGCACACCTGTGCACTAATCATGGTGTCTAATCAGCATCTTGATATGGCACACCTGTGAGGTGGGATGGATTATCTCAGCAAAGGAGAAGTGCTCACTATCACAGATTTAGACTGGTTTGTGAACAATATTTGAGGGAAATGGTGATATTGTGTATGTGGAAAAAGTTTTAGATCTTTGAGTTCATCTCATACAAAATGGGAGCAAAACCAAAAGTGTTGCGTTTATATTTTTGTTGATTATATGTACCGAATCCCAGCCTAATTTTGTGATAAAACCTTTTTACTCTCAGGCCTGTATCTGTGAGTTTTACATTTGCGTCCGTTCACCTTCTGTGCCATGCCTCCTCGAACCTTGACACTAAGCACACCCGGCGCCACGAGGGGGCGTTTGGGGGCGACGCCCCCTCACGTCATCAACCTCGCCCCCTCGGATGTTAAGGGCACACTGCAAGCTTCAGCACGAGGCACGCCCCCTAGCGAGTCGTAACGCCAGGCCGATGCATTCCAACGCGTCGTGACGTCTGATGCGTCGCTTCGGAAGCGGCAAGGGGGGCGGAGATTGCGGCTTCGTCACACTCTGGCTGATTCCACAACCTGAAAAAAGTTCAGCGATTGCCGTCTTGAATTTGGGTCTCCTGCCATGAACCACAAAAAAGCTTTAAAAAACAGCAGTAGTAGAACAATTCTACCATTACCCTGGTGGGAGAAGCTTTTTTCAGCTACTTTTCAGAGTGACGCCGCCGACCGAGGGAGGACTGACGATTTGGTAGGATATCGATCGAACCGCGACAGCGGGCCGACCCGCATTCCTGGGCAGAGGGAGGCAGGCAGCCGGCCGGGGTGATGGAGCAAACCCACTCAGTCCGAAATCTCCCACTTTTTGGATATAGGCGAAAACCCAGTTTGCCCAACGGAGTTTAGTTCTGCAGCTTTATTGAGGTGAGAATAATATAAAAATAAAACGTGACGTTTCTGCACTGCTGTGAAGGTTTAATGATCGGCTAACGTTAGCTTAGCTTTTTAGCACAGTTGATCTGAGTGAACGCTTTAATTTCTAAATGGTTCAGACTTTTATTTTTACCAAATAAAGCTACAGCTTTTTTCAGACACCACAAAAGCTCAACTTTAAATAACTTATTTTTTCGGGCGTTTTTTTTTTCCATCTTTTTTTTTGCCCATTTTTTCCCCTTTTTAATATATAAACTGTTTAGTGTTTCTTTATATTTAAAGAAATATTTTTATTTATTCCAATCAGGAACATTTACTGTGCAGACAACCAAACTTCCATTGATGAGCTGAACCGTGAAGTCCAGTCGAAAGACATGACTGTCCTGATAACAACATTAAAGGCAATTACATATTTTGACAAAAGTACAAGTTTAAATGACTATATATAAAAAATTCATCATGAGGTTTATGTCACAGAAATCCTACTTTACAATCACACTGCAGTCATTGTTAAATTATTTCCTGTTGCATTTATAATAAATATTTGTATTTATTCAGTGTTTGTTTTTCTGGTTGAAATGAGATATAAATAATCTACCAGACTTTAAAAAATGTACAAGTTTCCATGTTATTTTATTTCTCTAAAAATAAATGTCCAAGGTTCCTTATGTTAAACAAGACATTATCTAATCTGAAATAACAGGTGGTTTTAATTTACAGATGAAAGGTTTCTAAAGAACCATTTATTGATTTATTTAGCTATTTTAATTACAAGTGTTTAAACAGTAATCAGAAATTTTGAGGTAACAAACAACAACAAAAAAACATTTCCAGTGATTTAACTTCAGAAAACTGCTCTATAAATGAGCAGTCCTGTCACACGTTCATGTTTTGTACAGATCAGTGGTTTCTGCCACGAGTCTTCCGTGTTTTGGACCGACGCGTTGTTCCTATTAGACAACGCGAAGGTACGTCACAGCTCAGTGTCGAAAGTTGGATTGGATTGAACTTTGACCACGTCAGCCTGCCGACAAGCGGCAATGCGCGCTCCCGTTAGAAGCGTCGGTTTAGCTCAGCTTTTGTCGCGTCTAAAAAGCAATGTGTCTCATTGAAAATAATGCTTTTTAGACTGATTTTGAACGCGTCTGACGTGAAAGGCCCTTCAGAGCTGGGGTTCCTGGGATTTGTCAATTCCACCAAGCAAAAGGCAAATCATGTAGCACGACTCACCTCACCTCGACGACGCACCTCTGCCATGGCACATGCACCTCCTCATCTCGACAGAACACCGGCTCTATGTAGTATGCAGGAGATCACTTGTCCGAGGGTCTATACGTTCAAATAATTCACGAAAGAAAACATCTCTGCTCTTCAGCAAAACCACCAGAGTTCAAAGCTGCAGAAGAGACCTTCATCTGGTCCAGAAAATCCAGCAGAACATCACCTGCTTCTAAATAAAAGGCTCTTTGAACAGCAACTATTTTATTATTTAAAAAAAAAATCTGTTTCATTTTATATTTTAACAGTAAATGAACGGCTCATTAAAGGGTGATTCTTTAACTACGGGCACTATTAGCCTTGTAAATGTAATTTCCACCACACCATTGCCTTACAATATAAAGCGCCTTGGGGCAACTGTTTGTTGTGATTTGGTGCTGTATACATGTGTTCACAATGTTTAAAAAATACTGTCATCACTCTTTACTCTTACTCAGTCAGTCTCTTACAACGGTGTAGCCTAAATACGAGTACACAAGCTTTCCAGGAGTGCACCCAATTCATTACGCACGCTCAGGGGCAGGTACCCTCCGGTGCGCACTTTTTTTGGGGGGGGGGGCGACCCCACCCCCTGTGATAAACTCATCGCCCCCTTAATATTTTTTTTCTGGTGCCGGGACTGACACTAAGGTTCTAAAAACATTTTGGACTCACATGCCATTCCAATGCATTATACAAGCTTTGCTTAATTTATTACCAAACTTACCACAAAAATGTCAGCTTCTTATTTTATAAACACTGCCCAATTGGAACCTGTGGATCCCCACGGGCAACATGCTAGTAATAATAATAAAGCGCATACAGTGCACTCACTGACTTGCAGAATGATGTCCCTGCAGGATCTACTGTCCTATCTTCCATGTCCAGTATATAATCCACTGTTTACATGATCCTTTTGTCCTCGGCTCCAAGATCCACGCACAGTGATTTTTTACGCTCTGCAACAGCTTCTTATCTGTGGCGCAGCAATGTGCAGCAGTGTTTTAGGGGTGTGCATCCTTTGATTTGATTTCATTTATTTGGCAATAACATTTTAGCTGCTTCCTTGTTTTTTCACTCTTGGTCTTCAAGGAGAACTGAAGTGGATCTGCACGTTGATTTGGCACAGACACATCCTCCTCTGTCCTCCTGCATTTTGGCTTTGATGGACATGTGATGTCATATTTTCATGGCACGACATTTAGCAAAAAGATTTTCCCAGTTTAAAGGCACACATCTGTACTGTTGGAGCTGGATCTGAGCAGTGTGCTGTTTAACGAAAGCATGGTCTCATATTTCCTCACTGTTAGTATGTTTCTCACAACAAGCACATCAAAGAATTCCCAACACATGTTCTGAGAGAGGGGGGGATAGAGACAGTGAGGGACAGAGGACAAGAGAGAGAGAGAGAGAGAGAGAGAGAGAGAGACAGGAAATGAGACAGAGAGAGTGCTTGAGATAATAAAAATTCAAAATGACAGTGCTGTGCATTCTGCTACTGTAGAAATGCTCCCCAATAAAAGAAAAAAAACTATAAAAAGAAAAAACATAAATGCACAAGTCCAGAAAGCTCAAATGGGATTCCTGATGTCAAGCAACCGTGACCAGGCTGGTAGCAGCTTGGCCACATCCAGAAATGGTTGTTCCTCTCAGATCATCTTCACTATTGTGGTATGCTCCCCCACAGCTCATGCGTGTGGCATAGACCCCCCCACCAAAGTTCGCTCATGAATGAGATTCCCAGCGAGTTTATTCAGAGGGTCACAAGACACCAGCGACAGCTCTGGATTCGCAATGGGAGGAGCCTTCTCGCCAAAATCAACGCATGATGCTGGCAACACCTCACGAGTGAAGAGCGCCACCCAGCGACTGTTGTGCAAAATCAAGCAATTTCCCTTGCAAATGCCATTTGCAGGCTGTCGCAGCCCAGTGAGATAGGACCCTTTGTATTTGTTTGTTTCACTATTGGCTGAAATAACTCATGCCACTTATCTGAACATGTGTAATAAATCATCAATTCATGTATATGAGCTGAATTTAAAGGCACTTACCTCCCACTGTTTTATAAAAGAGGCAGATTTTAACAGTTTGTGGTGTCCCACTAACACATCTGTGTTCAAAGTAAAGATAGCGAACATAGTCTTTCATGTCTGTAATGGAGACAGAGAAGAAACTTAAATTGAAAAATGCATAATTTGTGTTACACAGAAAATACATCATTCACGCACAATGTGGTTAAGACCTTAGAAAATGAATGAAAAACAAATCATCTAGTAGGAGTGCAATGGTAGGCACCTGCACAGTTTGGTACAAGTCAAGGTTTCAAAACCACAGTATGGTTCAAATCACTGTACGTTCCTGTCAGGTTTCCTCATACAGGTACAGAACAAAAACCAAAAAATTAAAAAGATGGAATAATATCACTTGAAATGTTCAACAACTGGCTTGAGAAAGAAAAGCTTCAAGATCCTGAACATTCTAACTGACATTTGAGTTACAGTGTAATTCATAGTCAGTATTTTAATGGTACACGTCTGACAGTTTGGTATCTATCTATCTATTTAATCAATATATTTAAGAAAAAAGAAAAATTTATGTGCATATTAATTGCCAGAATCCCACCAGACATTATCTCAGGGTGCAAGTCCACTCACTTTTATTTTTAAGTTTAAGTCCAGACACCCTGGTAAAGTATGTCCACACAAAAGGAGACACTGGGCAACTTGGTCCGCCGGGCATGTTAGTAACTTCATTCATGCACTGCACAATGACAGACTTGCTGTCCCACAAACAATCACTCAGTCCATGTTAAGTATCACAGTTTTTACCTTTTTAAATGACACACTGGCTTTACCAGAGTAGATGTCTGGTGTAAAACAGGATTTATTGAGGAGTTTTAACGGCCCAAACAGCGAAAGAGTGTTTCATGAAAAATTTTTTGTGTAGTACACAAGTGGAGGTGGAGTTTAATGTCTGATTTTTTTATGTCATGCGACTAATTTTGGAGAGTGTTAAAGGTTGTGCCTTTGTCAACTGACCACTAATAAGATAATGTACAAATAATGAATGTTTATGAGTTCAATGGTACGAATATTTCATGAGGCGAAAGCTGGAATGGTATGTTCCAGCTTTCACCTCATGAAATATTTGTTCCATTGGAAGAATGTAAAAACATTCATTATTTGTTTTATATAATGGCTAAAATAGATCTTTGTCATTTGATATTATACTCATTTATAAACAACAGAAAAGGGACTTACATTTTGGTGTTCGTCAGTGGTGCTTTGACGTCAACAGTCCAACACGAACTTTAAACCAGAGTCTAAAATTGTTCTCAGTCAACTTGGAAAAACAGTTAGATAGTTCAAAAATAATTGACAATGTAGTCTGTGATGCTGTACATTTACTTTGTGTACTTCCGGAAAAAATCACGGCAGAAATTAATCCAGCTCTTCATCCTAATGTCATCCTTTTCATCCTAACAGGTCTTCATGCCTCCAGATGGCTTAGTGGATTTGTTTCTGTGTGTGTGTGTGTGTGTGTGTGTGTGTGTGTGTGTGTGTGTGTGTGTGTGTGTGTGTGTGTGTGTGTGTGTGTGTGTGTGTGTGTGTGTGTGTGTTAGAAGAATTAGTACCATCAAGTAGCTCCTTTAAATCGTCTTCTGTCAGCAAAACAAACTCTGCCATGTTTAGCTAAACGCCGCGCCTACTAATATGTATGTGGGTGGGGTTCACAGGGTGCAATGGTACAATACATATGGAACCAAATTACACAGTAAATGGAACCATATTTGCACGCTAAATGCAGTGTAACACAAATGGGATGAATAATCCATGTCACGTGACATACAAAGCACCAATCAAATGACAAGGATCCACTCAGCCGTTATCAGTGATGGGAATAACGGCGTTGAAATAAATGGGGTTACTAACACCGTTACTTTTTTCAGTAACGATTAATCTAACTAGTTACTCTGACTGTCACTATAACACTGTTACCATTACCGACACCCCGTTACGGCACGTTACTGAAGCCGCTCAATAACCTTTTTTTTTTTACTTCGCGCATACAGACACAGGACTCTCAGGCGCAAGTGTGTGTGTCTTGTCAGTGTGTGTGTGTGTGTGAGTGACAAGGGAGGGGAGGGTGAGATAACCGCCTAAGCAATGATGATTGGTTAAGGTATAGTAAGATTACGTCTTCAGCCAATCAGAGAAACTAGGTGGGTGGGTGTTTAGAGCGCATGCATAGTGGCAGGTGTTTACAGCGCATAGCGAGAGATGGCGAGTGAGGAGGACTCAAGTGGGAAGACAGCATTTGCCAGATGGAAATACAGACACTACTTTAACCTCGTTGAGGTCAAAGGTAAAAATGTACACGTCGAGTGTACATTATGTCCCCGAGCAAAAACTTTGTCCACGTCTTGTGTAAGCAACACCAACCTACTGAAACACCTGTCGACGGCTCACGCTTCCACTAAACTAGTGGCCCAAGACACAGGTAGCAGGGCTGGTGTTAACGTGGGGTCCGCTAACAAAGGGCACGGTGAAGGACCCTCACCATGTAAGCAGCAAAAACTTGATTTTTGTGCTTCAGCTCCCCAAAAACTAACGCAGACAGAGCTCTATGACTTGATAGGGAGATATATTGTGGAGAACATGCTGCCGATGTCAACAGTGGAGTCAGACTCTTTCAGGACTCTGATAGGGAAAATACCGAGAAAAGGAGGCGTTGGCCCGCCTTGTAGAAAGACATTTTCGAAATACATTGATGCCGAATATGTTAAAATGAATGCTGAGCTCAAAAAAGAATTTGAACAGCTGGAATATTTGGCAACTACTGCAGACATATGGACTGCACACAATAAAAGCTACCTTGGCGTAACTGCACACTGGATACATCCACCAGCAAACATGGAACGAAAAAAAGATGGTTTAAGGGCCGTCATACACACGAGAGCATTGCCACAGAGCTTGACAACATCCACTCGTCATATGGCATTTCGCACAAAATAACGGCAGCTGTCACTGACAATGGCTCGAATTTCGTTAAGGCTTTTAAGAGGTATCAGTCAGTCGAGGAGGATGACTCTGGGGATGAGGAAGATGATGAGGTGACTTTTGTTGACATGAATGATGTCTTGCAAAGCCGTGTTGATGAGGATGACGATGTGATTAATTTACCACCACACTACAGGTGTGCATCACGCACACTGAACCTTGTGTCTTGTTCTGACATTGAGAAGTGGATTCTCTCCAGACCAGAGTAAGCAGTTTACAGGAGTGCAACTGCAAAATGCACAGCCTTGTGGAATAAGGCCAGCCATTCCACAGTGGCCGCAGAGACTGTAGAGGATGTGGTTGCAAAGAAGCTGATAGTGTCTTGCAGTACCAGATGGAATTCTTTTTATGAAGCCTTAGCTAGCATCTGCGAGATTCCCATAGTCGACCTCAACACCATCTCATCCAAGTTCGGCTCGAAAGCAATCACAGAAAAAGAGCATCAGCTCCTGAAGGAATATTGCATTGCGATGAAGCCACTGACAGTCGCCCTAGATATCCTCCAGGGAGAGGACAACTGCTGCCACGGCATGCTGCTACCTACCCTGGAGACCCTGATGATGAAAACCCTTGAGCTGAAGAGTGGACTCCAAATACTTGTGGATTTAACAAATCCATGAACATTTTCAGTTCAATTTAAAAAGCACTCCTGTTAAGCTATTTACTTTCTTTAATAAAGAAAATTGGAGCACTTTATGTCCATCCGTTGGCTATAGTTGTGTACTAGTTCTGGTAAGTTAGAGTTGCAGTAAATGAAAACCTTTGTGCAGGTAACTGTCTTTGCTGTTGGTGAGACGACTGGGTTGGCTGGTTGGATAAATGATTGCATACATGCAAGATGAATGAATGCAAGTTATGGACTTTAAGTTGGATTTAACAAATCCATATACATTTTCAGTTCAATTTAAACGAGCCTCTGTTAAATTGTGTACTTTTCTTTTTAAAAACATATTTTGAGAACTGTATGTCCATCCGTTGTCTATAGTTCGTGTTGAGTTGCAATAAATGCAAACCTCTGTGCAGGTACTTGTCTTTGCTGTCCTGCTCTCTATGCATCTGGCTTATGAAACACGCTCTGAGAAGGGGGGGGGGGGCTATGGGGTGAGTAACGCAATAGTTACTTTTACTGGTAACTAGTTACTTTTATAGTGGAGTAACCCAGTTAGTAACTCAGTTACTTTTTGGGAGAAGTAACTAGTAACCAGAGGTGGGACGAAGTCACCATCAAGTCACTCTCAAGTCATGAATCAGCAAGTCCCAAGTCAAGTCTCAAGTCATAATTAAAACCAATTGTTTGCAAGGTGACTTGAGACTTGACTTGGGACTTGCAGAATGATGACTTGAGAATGACTTGGCAGTGACTTTGTCCCACCTCTGCTAGTAACTATAACTAATTACTTTTTCAAAGTAACGTGCCCAACACTGGCCGTTATATAAAAAATAATAAGATGATTACCACACTGTCAAATCACTATGCAGTAAAAAATATAATTTAGTCAACAGATTGTTTGTGTAAGAGAAGAGAAGACTCAAAGTGGTCTGAATGCACTGAAATGATTATTGACATTGAAATTAATGGATATTTAGTTGTATTTTTTTGTTGGCATTATTAACAAAATATTTCTAGTCTAGTGAACATTCTTGTTAGTGTGGCGAATCGCCGGGCCTATAATACTATGGAGAAACACTGGTGTTTAATGAGATTTCTATGATAATTTCATTATTGAGTGATCACTGTCAAATGTTTGTTTTGTTGTCGATATATACTGGGCCGCACACCTACATAGAAATGAAGATATTTTTTGTTTGTTGTTTATTGGATTTTATTTTAATTTGAAAGTGAGGTTTGTAACAACATAACTGATTGGTTTCTTGAATGAAAAGAAAATAAAAAAAAAAGAAAAGAAAAGAAAAGAAAAAAAATATTCTAGTGCTCAAGTTTGAAAATACGAAATTGTATTGTATTGTACACAAAGAGTATTCAGTGTTTTGCCAAGAATTTTGTACAAATATATTACACATAGATTACACAGATATAGCTCGAGACATAGAGTGAGACAGACAGACAGACATTTACTTACTTTGTCTTATTGTCTTTGTTTTGTTCTGTTTCTTGTTTGCTTTTGTCACCATGAAGACAGTCTCTGACATTGATTCACCATCTGGAAGTTCATACCACTCCCCACAACTTTCAGTAACTAATTTACCTTTTATTAATGTTTTGTCACAACCTGTAATGTGGAGAGAAATCTTGACTTTAAGTTCTTCTTATGTAAGAATATACATTACTAAATAATGACATTTTACATATGCCTCTAACATCAGTTTTTTTCATGACCCACAAATACGACTGTGCACACAGAAACCTACTTTTCAGATCTGATGTGGTTGCAGCTGGAAGCTGCAAAACTGCTGGAGAAGACTTCCCTGCTGCATTGACAGCGATAACAGAGACGGTGACAGGTGAGTACAACACAGATAACGTGTGTTTAGTTTTAGTTGTGATGATGTCTTTATTCTTTCGACAAGGACATCTCTGAGAAGACTGCATGTCTGTCAGTCTGTAGGTCAGTCCTCCGACTGCCGCTGCATGTGGCATTGGCTGAATGGTAGAATGAAGCTCAGTTAAGACACATAGAGAAAAAGAGCTTATTGAATAAGATCACATGCAACTTGCAACTTGTATAATGTCTACTTGGCAGCTGGGGAAATCAGCAGATCAGTGAAAATGAAAAACTTTAAAGGGAAATACAAACTGGTGGAAAGTCCAAGTTGTCAGACAGTGAAAAGTGTGAGGACAAAATTTACACTTAAGCAGAAGTTACATTCTAGTAATTGTAAACGTTAGAGATACAGTTATAAAACAGTACTTGTGGCATTTCGAAAAGACAGTACTTCTTCAAAAATTAATTTAAAATATTCATGTCATCCAGCATTACAATCCCAATACAGATCCTGTGGCATCCCCGAACAACTAGGGGCATTCAAAAGACCCACAACAACATAAATGGTTAATAAAAACTAACAGGGTAGCAGCCTCACATTATCCAATAAACATCTATGAGCAAAAGTGTTTTTGGTTGTTTGCTTTTCTAATTAATGGTTTTGCTTTCTAGTTAAATAAAATGAATTCCGTACCTAAGACTGTAAAAAGAGTGTAAGTTAAACTGTTTAATAAAAGTGTTAGCATGCAAAATCAGCAGGGGCACGTAAATAAATGCACTTTTTGTGGACTTTTAATTCAAATTTGATGATAATTCATCAATTAATTTGTCCATTTTACCATTGTTTTCTAAATTGTCAATGTTCAATATCCAACAATTTCAAAATAAGATGTTTGTGAGGAAGAGAAATGCACATTTCTATAAAAATTGCGAGCTCACCTCCCAAGTTAGTGTTAGCTTTCGAGTGCCATTCATAAGCTCCTCAGCTGTGCTAACTTTGGTCATATTTTCAAGCTCTGCAATAAAAACAAAGTAATCAGACTGTGAGTGGTTTAAAGAAGAATTGAAAGTGAATTCAAAGAAGGGGCGATTGATTCGTGGAGGGTCAGGTGAGTGGACATTTTTGTTGTGCAGTCTTGGTGTGTGCTCTGCTCTGCTCCCCCTCCCTTCCTGTTTTTTCCAGGCACCGTGCCACGGAGCTGATTACCACACCTGTTCATAATTACCGTACCTGTTTATAAGCTCTGGTTCAGCCCTTCTACCTTCGCCAGTAACTCAGTTATTGCTACGTGGTACTTGGCTTCTCTACTTTGATAGCAGTGTTCTTGTTGTTTATGTCTAGCTTCCTGGCCAGTCTTTGTTCTCCCTTTCCCAGCATTCCTGTTCCCAGTCAGCTCCGTGGTGGTGGTGGGGGGGGGTGTCACCTGTTCTGGTCACTCGAGTCGCCATCACACCTGTTCTGGTCCAGTCTGTGTCTCCTGCCTCCGGGGTAGGGTGCCATTCAATATTATGTCCAAAAAACTAATTTTCAACTTTTTTCCAGGTCCCACCCCCCTCATTTTTTTTCCTTTTATGAAGCATATTAACTGCTACAATTTCATTCACATACATGGATATTTACTGGTAGCTCAATGAACTGAAGTGTTTCGTATGAGGGCTGTCAATAAAGTAATGGTCCTTTTTATTTTTTTCAAAAACTATATGGATTTCATTCATATGTTTTTACGTCAGACATGCTTGAATCCTCGTGCGCATGCGTGAGTTTTTCCACGCCTGTCGGTGACGTCATTCGCCTGTGAGCACTCCTTGTGGGAGGAGTCGTCCAGCCCCTCGTCGGAATTCCTTTGTCTGAGAAGTTGCTGAGAGACTGGCGCTTTGTTTGATCAAACTTTTTTCTAAACCTGTGAGACACATCGAAGTGGACATGGTTCGAAAAATTAAGCTGGTTTTCAGTGAAAATTTTAACGGCTAATGAGAGATTTTGAGGTGATTCTGTCGCTTTAAGGACTTCCCACGGTGCGAGACGTCGCGCAGTGCTCTCAGCCGCCGTCGTCAGCCTGTTCAAGCTGAAAACCTCCACATTTCAGGCTCTATTGATGCAGGACGTCGTGAGAGAACAGAGAAGTTTCAGAAGAAGTCGGTTTCAGCATTTTATCCGGATATTCCACTGTTAAAGGAGATTTTTTTAATGAAAGACGTGTGGACGGGTCCGCGCGTCGGCTCGCAGCCGCCGCAACGCTCCGCCACAAGAAAAACACCTCCGTTGGAAGCCTTAAGGACAAGTTGGAACATGTCCTGCTGTTAAACAATTTCTCATATACTCACTCCACTGAAAGCCATCAAAAGCCACCTGGATTTTACAAATGGTTATCAACACGGAGGTGTTTTTCCTGTGCCGCCGCACCGCGTCGGCTGCGTCCCGATGCGCGGACCCGTTCGCAAGTCTTTCATTAAAAAAATCTCCTTTAACAGTGGAATATCCGGATAAAATGCTGAAACCGACTTCTTCTGAAACTTCTCTGTTCTCTCACGACGTCCTGGATCAATAGAGCCTGAAATGTGGAGGTTTTCAGCTTGAACAGGCTGACGACGGCGGCTGAGAGCGCTGCGCGACGTCTCGCACCGTGGAAAGTCCTTAAAGCGACAGTATCACCTCAAAATCTCTCATCAGCTGTTAAAATTTTCACTGAAAACCAGCTTAATTTTTCGAACCGTGTCCACTTCGATGTGTCTCACAGGTTTAGAAAAAATTTTGATCAAACAACGCGCCAGTCTCTCAGCAACTTCTCAGACAAAGGAATTCCGACGAGGGGCTGGACGACTCCTCCCACAAGGAGTGCTCACAGGCGAATGACGTCACCGACAGGCATGGAAAAACTCACGCATGCGCACGAGGGTTCAAGCATGTCTGACGTAAAAACATATGAATGAAATCCATATAGTTTTTGAAAAAATAAAAAGGACCGTTACTTTATTGACAGCCCTCGTATATCACGTAATACAAGGGGGGCTCAGTTGACCTGTTTGGCTATGAAAGTGGACTAGATGTAGAGTTCATAGCGTCAGCTGTCGATCCAGTTAAGGATGATATCATTCGCTTTATTCAGCGACTACTAACAGAGTTTCATCCCAGAGATGATCACCATGAGCTCCTGCACATGTCACTGCTGTTTCTGGGATCTGACTGCAATGGTGATCTACACATTCAGGCCCCTGAGGCATTCCATCAAACTAGATGGTGGCAAAGCTCATATGCAGTCTGAAGATATACATTTTTCATTTCCAGTTCTGACTGACTGCATGTGAGCTCTTGTCTCTTGGCCAATCAACACACTTGTGATAAAGGTCTACCTCAAGGCTTGATTCACATGCATGTGTGCGTCATCTGCTCCACAGAATGATCCGCAGCTACTGCATGAGCTGGACAGCAACAAGAGGACAAATGAAGCTTTTACTAAAGCTGCAGTAAAGTCACTCTATGGACAGTGCATTGTGACATTTTCAGTCATTTTTTGTGTTCATCTGTTTTTATTCAAAAAAGCACCTATTAACTTCTGAAGTAACTGCTAGCAGCTGTTAGTCTTCATTTTAAGTATTTCTACAATATTTGTATGTTTATGTTAAAACACTGTTCTTTATCATATTCAAATGTTTCCAAAACCTACAAAACTTTGACGCTGCTGAGCTACCAGTAAATGTTATTATAATACATCCAAATTTTGTCAGCTTTCTTCTTTTCACATTGTGAACAAATCTAGGGGGTGGGACAATAAAAATTAGAAACTCTTTTTTTGAGTGGTCTCCTCCACATTTCAAACTCTGTTGTATCATTCATACCAGTAAATTGTCACTTTACTTTTCATCTCAGCTCCCTGCTTTGTGGGTCCTATTTTGGTCCAACTGGCTCAAGTGTAACAATTTTGGCCAGTGACATTTCAGCCATAGGATATTTCAGCCTAGGACTAATACAGTAAAAGTAAGTCCCTTTGGCTGCTCCCTTGTTTTTGCACTCAGGGTCACCACAAATCCAAGGTGGAGTTGCACGTTGAAATGGTACAAGTTTTACACTCTATGACCTTCCTGGAACAACTCCACATTACATGGAGAAATGTGGCAGGGGCGGGGTTTGAACCAGGAACCTTCAACACTGAAACCAAGCACACTAACCACTTGGCCACTACCCCTGGCTGATAAATATGAGTGTAATTCCAAACTTAGACATATAAATACTCCAGAATCCCAAATAGTCCTTCTTTTATCTTTGTTTTACAATACTTAGTTTAAAAACTCCATTTCTATTTGTAATAAATCACAGGACTCAGATTAAGGTTGTAGGATCAGAGATCATTCAGGGTGTGAAAGATGTAATTTCCATCTGAAACATCCATGTTATGGCATATTTGTTTGGCTGAAACATCCTATTGGAATATTAATGGCCATAATATCATCAAGCACAGCATTGTATTCATTTCATCCAACATAATACTTGCTTTACCTGCAGGAACGATGATAACTGGAGACCAGTCACTCCAGAGTGGGTTCTTGGCCTCATTGGATCGTTGTCTCACTTGAAGTAGGTAAGCTGAATGTTTGTGGAGGTTCAATAGGATGATCTGGTCTGGTAAGAAAAACAGTTTGTGTTATTTTTTTTTAAACTGACACTGTGAATTTCTTGTTATTTTTTCCTATTCAACCTTTCAACCAGACATTTCTATTAATAGGTGTGCAACAGTTCTACCACTGTTGTGTTGACTGCATTTTGGCATCATGTATCAGAATTAGCAGTGCTATACAATGTGGCAGTGTCATAGAAAGGGTGAAAAAGATCACAAATGAGGGAAATTAGTTACATTCTAAAACAGGGGTGGCCAAGTTCGGTCCTTGAGAGCCACCTTCCTGACGCAGGGAGACAACTAAGAGTGTCAGGAAGGTGGCTCTCAAGGACCGAACTTGGCCACCCCTGGTCTAAAATAAGCTGTTACCATTTACTGTAATTTTCTTTCATTTTCATTCAGGTTAACCAGCAAAAGCTACAAAGAAAAGTGCACATCCCTTCAGTTTAATAGGTATTTGCAGGAAATCAAATCAAATATTACTTGGCACATTTCCATCAACAAATGCATTTTGTCTCAAAAAATGTCCAGTCATTTTTACAACATAAGCAGTGAATAAATTTGCAAAAACTTTTGGGCAAACCTTTGTATTGTGGATTTCTTGTGTTTTGTATGTCAGTTGATGCACCGTTATACAGTGTAAATTAATGTAAAAATGGTTGGATTGGCTGTAATTAAAGTGCTCATTTTTTATCAGTTTTGCTGGAGGCTAAAGCTCAATTTGGTCTAGATGTGTAATTGGAAAGCTGCTTTTAAGATGTGGCTTTCTGACCTTGAAGATTGGATAAATGGTTGTTGTTTTGGCCATCTGTGATTGTGAACATATTACTTGTTTCTTTGCTGCAACTTTCTTTGTCTCTGCATGTTCTGAAAGCTCCTTGTTGTGCTTGTGTTTTATTTGTTAGTATGCCCAAAGCAGATGGTTACCTCCACTCAGTCTGGTTGCTTGAGGTTTCTTCGATAATCAAAACACACCCGAGGGAGCTTTTTCCCTTACCACTGTCACGGATCTGGTTGCTCCTTGTGTCTTGGGGTGACTTATTTTGTGATTTGGCGCCATGTCAATAAACTGAATGGAACTGAATTGAAAGTACGTAGGTACTATTAACAGAAAACAGGTTGTAGAACACTTCTGTAATAGCAAGACATGCTGGTTAGAGGTTAAGCTATGGCCACAAAACAACTTTGAACTATTTTTAAAAGTCAAGGTCAAAGTTCAAGGTAAAAAAAAAACATTTTTATGTCAGGGACTGGAGCTATAATTTGCTTTTGATCCTTTGTCTTAACAGTTTTTGAGATACCACTATGAAGCACATTTTCCATACAATTGACACTGACCATTGAGCATTCAAGAAAGTAACTACACTGAACAAAAATATAAACACAACACTTTTATATTTGCTCCCATTTTTCACAAACTGAACTCAAAGATCTAAAACATTTTCTATATACACAAAACACCCATTTCTCTCAAATACTGTTCACAAATCTGTCTAAATCTGTTAATCTTCCCACCTCACAGGTGTGGCATATCAAAATGCTGATTAGATAGCATGATTATTGCACAGGTGTGCCTGAGGCTGGCCACAATAAAAGGCCACTCTGAAATGTTCAGTTTTATCACACAGCACAATGCCACAGATGTTGCAAGTTTTGAGGGAGCGTGCAATTGGATACTGCAGGAATGTCCACCAGAGCTGTTGCCCCTGAATTGAATATTCACTTCTCTACCATAAGTCGTCTCCAAAGGCATTTCAGAGAATTTGGCCGTACATCCAACTGGCCTCACAACCGCAGATCACATGTAACCAACCAGCCCAGGACCTCCACATTCAACATGGTCAGCTCCTAGATCGTCTGAAACCAGCCACCTGGACAACTGCTGCAACAGTCGGTTTGCAGTAGGGCTGAGACGATTAGTTGAGTAACTCGAATAATTTGATTACAAAAAAAGTTCGAGGCAAATTCTGTGCCTCAAAGCTATGTTTAACATTGTAGTACATATGCCAGGCCTGTGTGTGGCGCTGTAACATCCCCAGAAAACAACAGAAGAAGACACTAATCAATTTAGCAGCAAAAGCTACAGTTTTCCAACACGACAGAGTAAAATAAAGCCTTTTAAGAGAAAGATGGTCCACACTGATCATCTGAAATAGGCTTAGTGTGCATTTAAAGCGAAGCAGTGTGTTTGTCTATTTTTAAAAAAAACACACGGTCCGCTCTACATAGGGAGTGACTATTCACGCTGCAGCCGGCTGCTGTCTCTCTCTGCCGGGTGTGAGAAGATCAGCACTCCCCTCACACCGGACGAGTCACAGCTCCATCCCCGGACACACTGACAAACAGTCTCTGAAAGATTCTCTCAGCAAAAGTCCACTCTTTCTTCTGTGTTTTGCTCAGACTCAGACTGAGTGTTTTGCTTTTTAATTTTTGCTTTTTTGGGAAAAACACAATGCTTCAGAAACGCTATAAATTAAATAAAATAATAATAATTTAGAAAAACTGACTGCGAGGCTTGCATGTTAATTCTCCAGCTCAAATGCATCTGCTTAATTGCAGACAAAGAGGGTTAAAAAAAAAAAATTCACGCAGGGACCCTGTCCACTAACCTTAAAAAAAAAACCAACTCAGAAATGGTTAAATGTTACAAGTTGGGGAAAAAAGAAAACAAAACAGAAAGCCATATCCAATCGCCATTTCAGCAAAATATCAAGAATTTGGCGCAGTGACATTGTGCTATTGCTTAGGGAGAGCCTTGGACTATCTGATTACTCAATCATCAGAATAATTGGTAGAATACTTGATTACTAAAATAATCGATAACTACAGCCCTATTTTGCAGAACAAAAGAATTTCTGCACAAACTGTCAGAAACTGTCTCAGGGAAGCACATCTGGATGCTTCCTCATCAGGGTCTCGATGAGACTGCAGTCTGTCGTCGTAACCGACTTGAGTGGGCAAATGCTCACATTCGATGGCATCTGGCTGTTGATTAACTCTATGCAAAGGAAATGTGTTGCACTGCATGAGACAAATAGTGGTCACACCAGATACTGACTGGTTTTCTGACACCCCCACCCCAATAAAGCAAAACTGCACATTTCAGAGTGGCCTTTTATTGTAGCCAGCCTAAGGCACACCTGTGCAATAATCATGCTGTCTAATCAGCATCTTGATGTGCCACACCTGTGAGGTGGGATGGATTATCTCAGCTAAGGAGAAGTGCTCAGTAACACAGATTTAGACAGATTTGTGAACAATACTGTATTTGAGAGAAAAAGGTCTTTTGTGTAATTAGAAAATGTTTTAGATCTTTGAGTTCAGCTCATGAAAAATGGGAACAAAAACAAAAGAATGGACTATGATGTTTTTGTGGGTCTTCAAGATAAATTAGGGCAAGCAATATGGCCAAAAAGAAAAGCAATTCGGGAGTTTTTTCAGGCCATAAAACCAAACTATCATAAACGTTATATTGTGTTGATATTTTTACATTTGGTGAGATAATCTTGGTGTGTGAACAAACAATGGAACAAATATGGACAGCCCCCCCCCCCCCAATACTTACACATAGATGTCTCTATGGTGGTGTTTGTCATTAATCCCTACAACAGCAACATTAGGTTTTAATTAATTGTTGGAAAATGATGTAGCATATATCTTTACACAGATGCAAGAATATAATAAATGAGAATCATTGCTCACATTTTCCCAGGATCCCGTGGAGTGAGTCTCTCTTCGGAACAAAACATCAGCTAAAGCTGGGTACGTTTCTGGAGCTCTCCATCTTAAGATGAGACTGTTTTCCAGCCAGGACACTGATATATTTTGTGGTCTTTCATACTTAACTGTTGAGAAAAATGCTTCTGTGTAGATTTTATATGAACTTTGCAGGCAGCATTTTAAAAAGGAGCAGTACCTGTTTGTTTCAGTGTGACTGAATTTGTCGGTGACCTACAGCTGGAATTCCCTGTGTGTGCTTCCACCCATATTCGAACAGCCCGCTGCTTGACCCTCACCTCTCCATTGAAGACAATCCAGGTTTCATTCAAGATTCCAAAATTTTTTCCACTACAACCAAAGACATAGACTTTTAGTATTCTCTTCATTGACAACATAAACAATAAGGAAATTGAGTTAGTAACAGAGAATAAATTTTTAGGTGTTATAATTGATAATAAACTTAGCTGGAAACCACATATAAATTATGTGAAATCAAAATAGTCAAAAACTATAGCCATTTTGTATAAAGCCAAAGACCTACTGCCGCAAGAAGGGTTACTTACTTTATATCATTCTCTGATGGTACCATATATGACATATTGTGTTGAGTCATGGGGAAACACTTACAAATCAAATACCAATCCAATATTCCTTTTGCAAAAATGAGCCATACGAATCATCTGCAATAAACAATATCGTGAACCAACTCATTCTCTATTTGTGTCTTTAAATTTATTAAAATTCATTGATTTGGTCGATTACATTACAATTCAAACTTTATTTCGAGCGAAAAACCAAGCCTTACCGAGACATGTCCAGAGTCTGTTCCGATTGAGGGAATCCAGATATAGTTTAAGAGGTTGTGCAATTTTTATGAAACCACCAGTAAGAACAAATGTAAAGGGTTTTTGTGTGTCTGTGGTTGTGTCGGTGGTGAGGAAATGGAACAAATGTTCAACAGAGGTTAGAATGAGTAGTACCTTAGTGAGATTTAAGAAACTACTCAAAAAGAACATTATGTCTAAGTATCATAAAGAAGCAAATATAATTTGATTTATATGGAATGTTCAATTTATAAGTGGGACTTATTGTATATTTGAATGTGTGGGTATGTATATGCGTATGTAGATATATAGATATGTGTAGGTGTATATGTATATGTATATAAGTGACTGTGTATATGTATGTATATATTTATGTTTGTAAAGTATATACGTATGTATATAGGTATATGTGGCACAGCCCAAGCAGAGGGTCACCCCCAAGAGCCTGGTCTGCTTGAGGTTTCTTCCTTATAGGGAGTTTTTCCTCACCACAGTTGCCTAGTGCTTGCTCTGGGGGTTGGTAAGGTTATTCCTTACTGGCGTAAAGTGCCTTGATTCGACTTTCTTATGATCTGGTACTATATAAATATAATTATAAGTGAATAGTATATTGATGTGTATGTCTGTGTGTCGACATGTAGTAGTGAATTTATATTTATGTAAATATGACTGATTAGAATTGTTGGACTTGTACTAGCAGGGGTGGGCGCTAATAAGCTTTGCTTCAGCCCACACCCTTTCGGACTCACTAGTTTTGTCTGTGTTTGTTTGTGGAATTGTTCATTTTTTTCTATTTGAATATTTTGTGTGCCGAATTCAAAAACTTTGTCAAAACTTTGTCAAAAACATATAAGCTTGCGAACATTTGCTAATGCTGCATTCACATGTTGACAGTAGGCGAAGCGAGAATGACAGAAAATTGCACTTCTTCTACCTTTGAAGGTGCCAACCACACACTGCAATAACACTTGCTGTCAAATGTTAAATATTTTCAACTTTTGCCATCTTGTCACATCAATTTATGTATGGAGAGTCACCTGGTTTTGATCAGCAAAACATATACAGTAGGCATGTGGAGATTAATCGATATAAATCGATATCTAGATACAAACATGCACGATGCAAGTGTATCGATTCATTCAGTGTGCATCGATTCAACTGACCGGTGATATCGTGATGCATTGCACGCTGCGTGCTTGCATCATTTTTTTTTCCGAGGCACATTGAATGCACCATCACTGCTTTGACAGAAACCTGAAAGCACATTTCTACAGCAACAAATCTATTTCAACACGGAGGCCAACAGCGCATCGAATAATGAAGGATGAATAATGAGCCACGTAGCATGTTTTTTTGGTACGAGTCCAGTTATTCAACAATCGTGGGAGAATAGTGGCTCTGAGAGGCTCTCAGAGGCAGAATATTCAGCTAACAAGGCTCATCTCTGAGCATGGCCCTAATTTCAAGAAGTTCAAAATTTAGCACAACAGTGTGGGGTAGTTTATGTACGAGGTACAATGAGGACAAAAGAGGATTTTAGAGGCACGTTTGTGGTGAGGACGACGCTGTTAAAAGCCCATTACCTGAGCACCAGGAGGCTACAAGGACCAGAGAGGCTATTTTGGACAGGCTATTTTGGCTCTGGCCTCTTGTGCACTACAATCCCACCTGCTTTGTGCGCCGGACGCTGTATATAAAATAATCATTTTGTAGCGGCTTAATCATTTTCTATCAGAGCTTGGATGTTGAAAACACCTCTAATTGCTTTTTTCCTGTCTCTGTCTCATGTGCTTAGGTGGAGAATGTATTTGGAACAGCTTAAAAGAGAAGTATTTGTAATGTTTATATTGTAATAGCTTGGTAAAACAGTTGCATGTTCATTCCTTTTTTATAAGTAGCTGTAAAAGTATGTTTATAATAGATTTAACATCTTGTTATGGATCAGATGATCTCTGCTGTGTGTGCACACTGGTGCAATGACTCGCACTCAAGACGAGCATTTAAGCAAAATGCCACCTCGCAAAAGAGAGATTTTGCAGTCAATAATGGACAATGGATGGTGAAAATTTTACGGGCTTCACAGGGAAAAAGGTCTGTTAGTACAGCTTTAAGGACCCCTTTAAGGACGCTCAGTGCGCTGCGCTCCGAGCTGCGATGACACGGCACAAGCCACTGGACCATTTCTGAGCTGATGGCTCTGTGGATACGAGACCGTCGTGTGCTCTTTCTCTGGTTATCACAAGAGCTGGACATCAGCCATTTTCCGGCAGATTTCACTTTTAACAAGAGATATTGTCATGGAAAGCCGCGCAGAGGCTTCGCGCGTCACGACCAATTCGCTTTGGAAGCAAGACAAAGGAACACCTCCGTTTCGGCGTGTCAGAGGACAAGTTTGGACATGTCCAGCTCTCCACAATTTCACTGATACTTACTGGACTGGTAAGCATTGAAAGCCGCGCGGCTTTCCATGACAAAATCTCTTGTTAAAAGTGAAATCTGCCAGAAAATGGCTGATGTCCAGCTCTTGTGATAACCAGAGAAAGAACACACGACGGTCTCGTATCCACAGAGCCATCAGCTCAGAAATGGTCCAGTGGCTTGTGCCGTGTCGTCGCAGCTCGGAGCGCGGCGCGCTGAGCGTCCTTAAAGGGGTCCTTAAAGCTGTACTAACAGACCTTATTCTCTGTGAAGCCCGTAAAATTTTCACCGAAAGCCAGATAAATTTTTTGAATAGTTTCCAGGTGCCAGTCTCTAACAGCTTCTGAAAAAATTCTGATGGAAAAAACCCCCAAATCATTCCGCCATTTCCAGACAATGAAAATCCGACGACGGGACGGGACCACTCCTTCCACAAGGTGTGCTCACAGGCAAATGACGTCAGCGACAGGCGTGGAAAAACTCACGCATGCGCACGAGGGTTCAAGCTTGTCTGATGTGAAAACATATGAATCAAATCCATATAGTTTAAAAAAAAATAAAAAGGTACGATACTTTATGGACAGACCTCGTAGTTGTCTCCCTGCTCCAACACACCTGAATCCAATGAAAGACTCGTTAGCAGACTTTTAATGAACCTTTCATTGGATTCAGGTGTGTTGGAGCAGGGAGACAACTAAGAGTGTCAGGAAGGTGGCTCTCGAGGACCGAACTTGGCCACCCCTGCACTAGAGGCTGATACCTGGCACATGTGAGGCACATAGAAGTACCTTAGTAGCGGATACTTGACAGCTTAAAACGTGGGTCATTCTTCAAATAATCGCTGACACACCCATGTGTGGCTTATTATTCATGGCTTATTCTTCGGTGGGACAGAGGCTTAAAACATTTAAATCAGGTGTTTGGATATACTTTGGCTTTTTTAAAAAAGATGGGAAACTTGACAAGATGCAGGTCATTTGTAAAGATATCTGTGGGCGCCACTCTGAGGCACATTGTAAACCGAGCTCCAGCAAAACTTGTGAGGAAAAGTATATCAAATTACTTTTGCCAAGGCTCTGTCAATGAGGGACTCACTTTTAGTCACTCATTGAGAGTGATGTTGTCTTACTGTTTACTGTACTCATTAAGTTTTGACAGTGTGATGAAGCAGGTTCCAAAAATGAGGGAACCGATCTGGTAAATTTGCTGCTTATAAGGAGTAAAACAAATCCTCTGCCTTTAGTAGAATTAGAAGAAGAAGACGAAGAATACCATAGTACCATACTGAATTGCAGCTTCTTATTGTCTATTTAAATTTTTGGTATAATTTCTGTGCATCATGTTGAATTGCAACATATCGCACCAAATCGCATCGTATCGCATTGTGAGGAATTGAATCTCCATCAAATACATATCAAAT